>NC_053391.1:47660569-47704422 GCF_905171765.1 Bufo bufo
ATTTTGGAACATTCTTTGGCCTATGGTCCTTGTTGCCAATTAGGGAATCATGATCATTATTACCATGAATATGAATGGACTGCTCCAGTGTTTTTAGCCTATTCTGATATTTCTGCTCTCCATTCTAGGTCATAATGTAGACTACTAAGTGTGGAATCACCTTCTGTGATGGTCATATGCAACAGGGATTATTGTTAAGACAACCCCTTAATATGGCCAAAGACATTTGATGAACCCAACTAGTAGGCTCGTTCTATAGAAATAAACGGGATCCGCTGTCAAATGTCTATGGTCCCTAGAAGATGAGTGGTAGCTTTATGGAACCTATATCTAACACCAACTCCAAAAATGAAGTAAGAACGTTTGTAGTTGGCACAATTCTAGTACAAATGGTTTCTTTTAACATGCATACAGGCTTCCTGCTGTCTGTTTTGTTTTTTTACAACTCGCTGCCTTTTGAAAGTGTCTTGTAGCATTCAGCTGGAATCTGTCCTAATAACATGTGTAGAGCCACCGGTGATGCTGACTTCACCAGCTCAGATCTGTCATCTTCAGATTTCTTGCTCTCGGATTGTACCAAAGAATGTTTTTGAAAGAGACGTTAATTTGGGCAGAATTATGTGAACATATTACATGAATATGTAATTAGTGCTTATTGTTCAAAGTCGCTCAAGATGTAGCAAAAAGCAAACATTCCTCTCCCATCTACTCACCATGTGTAACATGAACCATCAATTAGATGCAGATTGCTTCTTTGTAATGTGGATGGAATTTGCATTGTAACCTATTTAAATCACATTTTTTATTGTAATGGAAACATTTTCATAAAATCGCATTTCTTGAAAGACATTGCCTTGTGTCTTATGTGAAATATGAACTTGATTACTTTATATGCCGTAATTTTTTTTACTATCCCACCGCGGTGCACCCATTATGTCATTATGCTATTAAGAAAACTCTTGAAATTCTTGAATCGACAGCTACGAAATCGTCATATATTCCATGTTTTACTGATTTTGAGGTGCATATTTTCTTCTCTATTCATGTTTAAAGCATGTGGCCCCATAAAAGGGATCTTCCACTAAATGCGGTGTGTGGTATTACAGCAACAGGCGTTGTGCTGTTCTCAGAAGAATGCAGTCTAGCAGTCTATTTTTTCTAAATGACTCCTGTAAAGGGACACTTCCATTAGAAAGGGTTATGTTTTCTATACTTTATATATATAATAATTCTTTAAAGAATTTCATCAGTAATATGCCATTGAAAATGAAACACAAAACATTGTCTTTCTGCAGCATTTAGCACAGACAGCTAAAATTCCTATATAAATAGGTAATCCATTGTTAGTTTACTGCTGCTGTAAGGGAAAGATGTTATCTATTAGTATAATAGTAGATGTAGAATTTAGGATAACAGTATTACAGCTCTATTGTTCTCTTGATAGGCCTAGATAAAGATGTCCACAGAAGAACATTGCACCCATCAGTGTAATGTGTGATGCTTTAGTTAAATCATTACAGGGGGCTCTTTTAGGTTGCAGTTACAGTCTGACAGAAAGAGTTATGGCTACGTTCACATATGTGGCACAAACTATGCTAGTCTGTTTTGACAGAGAAATAGACTACCGAAGTTTACTGTACCCGACATAGCCGGATACTGCAGCCAGATTGCTATTGACTTTAATTGGATCTGACAGGGATTTGGATGCTTTCCGGCATAAATGTTGGGTTTTGGCTGTACCAAAAATACTGCATGCAAACTCTGGAACAGACGACAGGAGCTTGTACCGCATATGTACCATTTTCTGTAAGAAGAAATTGCACAGAATATGTAATGGTAATGGGAGTGTCCATTTAATGTAGGTAAAATAAGGTTCTAAACAACATTTGCAGAACATTTAACTTCCTTGTGGGTGTAAATCAGTTACCCAACAAGCAGCTACGGGTATACATGTAAGTACAAATGCAGCTGTCTAGGTGTTTGTTTCAAAACATGAATTCAAAAGATTTGAGAATGAATAAGCTTACACATGCTAAGTGAATAAATATATTAACTAAGTGTGATTAAATATAAGATAACACAGACAAATCACATACTGAATAATAAAAAGTAAATACATCACTAGCCTAAATATGGAACATACAATATGGGGGTCGATCATGCTATAACACATGGCTGTGTACCACGTTATAACACATGACTGACACCCCAGGTTGTACTAGAGATAGGGTAACAGCATCGATGTTACCGGTCACATGTCAGGCGCGTCATCAATCACGTGACCATCACCTGACCCGCAAAAGGTCCTAGAACGCCGTAAAGGGAAGATAATGTGTCTATTGTATCAAGCTGTTCAATTAAAATTAAAATTTAACTTTTAATAGATAATGTTAATAGAGGTATAATTTTCCAAATTTCTGATATAATTTCACTTGATATTATCAATCTGATATATTTATTGATACTATCAATTGCCAGATTAAAGGTAGAAACAAAACCCACCGTGGACTTCCATGCAGAAGGTCATATGATAAGGAAGGTAAGAGGTGTAGCACTTACAGTTAGATGTTTTCTAAGTGAGAACCAGTGAGGTCAGGAGGAAGAAGTATCCCTATTGATACCCTAAGGTGTCTACCCCTGCCTACAGGCAGAGCACCCGCCCCGAAAGGGGCGACCCCACCTCTCGGTGGCTAAACCCTTATTCTTACCCTCACGTGACCCTAGATATTAACTCACGGCGGGTTCAAATGTTCTCCTCTGTTGAAATAGGACAAAGGTGTCAGTCCTAAATGATGGAATTTTTAGTTGTCCCGACGCGTTTCCCCAAGTCAGTCCTTGGTTCCTCAGGGGACCATGATGGTAATATTCACGTAGCCGAAGGATGGTGGCTATATGCTGGCAGTGGCTGATGATGCGCAGCTACTATGTCTAAAAGCAGGGTTTAAGTAGCAGAATTTTCGCGCCGGATAAACGGTGCTGCCCCTTTTTTTTGGGGAGTGATTGAAGTCTGCCATGTCCAGTCGTTAGTGATGCTCCATTATGTTAGTAAAGTCATTGGTCTAGGTTCGGGGTAGTGGGATAGTGACTATCCCACTACCCCGAACCTAGACCAATGACTTTACTAACATAATGGAGCATCACTAACGACTGGACATGGCAGACTTCAATCACTCCCCAAAAAAAAGGGGCAGCACCGTTTATCCGGCGCGAAAATTCTGCTACTTAAACCCTGCTTTTAGACATAGTAGCTGCGCATCATCAGCCACTGCCAGCATATAGCCACCATCCTTCGGCTACGTGAATATTACCATCATGGTCCCCTGAGGAACCAAGGACTGACTTGGGGAAACGCGTCGGGACAACTAAAAAATTCCATCATTTAGGACTGACACCTTTGTCCTATTTCAACAGAGGAGAACATTTGAACCCGCCGTGAGTTAATATCTAGGGTCACGTGAGGGTAAGAATAAGGGTTTAGCCACCGAGAGGTGGGGTCGCCCCTTTCGGGGCGGGTGCTCTGCCTGTAGGCAGGGGTAGACACCTTAGGGTATCAATAGGGATACTTGTTCCTCCTGACCTCACCAGATCTCACTTAGAAAACATCTAACTGTAAGTGCTACACCTCTTACCTTCCTTATCATATGACCTACTGCATTGAAGTCCACGGTGGGTCTTAATTCTACCTTTATTCTGGCAATTGATAATATCAAGTGAAAATATATCAAGAAATTTTGGAAAATTATACCTTTATTAACATTATCTATTAAAAGTTAAATTTTAATTGAATAGCTTACAATTTCTGTGACATATTGATGATAGCTCTTCAGCATATTATATGACACTCTGTGATTGCACTGTAATATGGTGCCTAATTAAATCTCTGCTATGAGGTCCCCTCTCACCTGTGTTAGCCTGGCTGATTTTGTGGTATGTATCGTAGAGCGTGTTAGATGAACTGATGAACATTTCTTTTTTTTCTTTTTTTCTTTTTATTAATTATCTTTATTAATTGGTGTATCAAAGCAAATTACAGTACAAAAAGGATTAAATAAATAATCCCCAACTTCAATATTTTTTCCCCTTATCCCCATTCCCTACACCCACCCCCCTCCCCGTACCTGTGATGCGTAAAAAAAAAAAAAGAAGAAACGGTCATTACAACTGATCAAATCTTCCATCCACCCCATATCTTAATCCACTTCTCATCAGCTTCCCTCTGTTTATACATGATTTGCTCATAGTTTTTTACCTTATTAATTAGGTTTATCCATATATTTATCTCTGGAGTATGTCGAGCAAACCAGGTCCGACTGACCAAAACTCTAGCCAACAGCAGTATCCTACCTAAGAAGATCTTTTGATACTTATGGCTATTTATTTTGGAAAAATCGTTGAGCAGAAACACTTGTAGTTCAAAGGGGATTCGTATTTTTAGTTTGTAGGTGATGAAGTTATTAATGCTATTCCAGTATTTTTTAAGTTCTGGACTAGGGATGAGCGAACCCGAACTGTATACCGAATTTTGGGGTGTCCGTGACACGGACCCGAACCCGAACATTTTCGTAAAAGTTCGGGTTCGGTGTTCGGCGCTTTCTTGGCGCTTTTTGAAAGGCTGCAAAGCAGCCAATCAACAAGCGTCATACTACTTGCCCCAAGAGGCCATCACAGCCATGCCTACTATTGGCATGGCTGTGATTGGCCAGTGCAGCATGTGACCCAGCCTCTATTTAAGCTGGAGTCACGTAGCGCCGCACGTCACTCTGCTATGATCAGTATAGGGAGAGGTTGCAGCTGCGACGTTAGGGCGAGATTAGGCAGATTAACTCCTCCAAAAGACTTCATTCTGTGATCGATCTGCAGCTGTGGATCATTGAAGTGCTATTATTGACTTGCTCACTTTTTTGAGGCTGCCCAGAGCGTTTTTAGATCACTTTTTTTCTGGGGTGATCGGCGGCCATTTTGTAACTTGTGGTGCGCCAGCACAAGCTATCACCAAGTGTATTTAACCATCGATAGTGTGGTTATTTTGTGCTATATCCTACATCAGCTGCAGGCTGAGCCTGTTTCACCGAAGTGCATTTAACCATCAACAGTCTGGTTATTTTTTGGCCATATACTACATCAGCTGCAGGCTGAGCCTGTGTCACCGAAGTGCATTTAACCATCGACAGTCTGATTATTTTTTGGCCATATACTACATCTGGTGCAGGCTGAGCCTGTGTCACCCAAGTGCATTTAACCATCAACAGTGTGGTTATTTTTTGGCCATATATTACATCAGGGGCAAGTTGAGCCTGTCACCCAGCGCCTAAAAAATAGACCTGCCATTTCTATTCAACCAAATCTGTACTGTTTTAGCTGGTCAAGTTATTTGTAGTGACCGTAAAAGCAGACTTTTTGTTCTGGGTTGAAAAACCATTCCCAAATTTGCCATTCTCAAAATAACTAGTTTCTGGTATTTAAGGCCTACTTGAAATCTATCCCAAAAAGAATATCTTACATTGAAGCTAGTGATAGTGTCATTCAGAAAAACCTAAGACACACGCTAGCGTGCAGATAGAAGTCTGATTCTGTGATTAAACCTATACCTGTCACACAGCGCAAAAAAAAACAGGCCTCACATCTCTATTTAACCAAATCTGTACTGTTTTAGCTGGTTAAGTTATTTGTAGCGACCGTAAAAGCACACTTTTTTTTCTGGGTTGAAAAACCATTCCCAAATTTGCCATTCTCAAAATAACTAGTTTCTGGTATTTGAGGCCTACTTGAAATCTATCCCAAAAAGAATATCTTACATTGAAGGTACTGATAGTGTCATTCAGAAAAACCTAAGACACACGCTAGCGTGCTGATAGAAATCTGATTCTGTGATTAAACCTATACCTGTCACACAGCGCAAAAAAAAAACAGGCCTCACATCTCTATTTAACCAAATCTGTACTGTTTTAGCTGGTCAAGTTATTTGTAGTGACCGTAAAAGCACACTTTTTTTTCTGGGTTGAAAAACCATTCCCAAATTTGCCATTCTCAAAATAACTAGTTTCTGGTATTTGAGGCCTACTTGAAATCTATCCCAAAAAGAATATCTTACATTGAAGCTAGTGATAGTGTCATTCAGAAAAACCTAAGACACACGCTAGCGTGCTGATAGAAGTCTGATTCTGTGATTAAACCTATACCTGTCACACAGCGCAAAAAAAAACAGGCCTCACATCTCTATTTAACCAAATCTGTACTGTTTTAGCTGGTCAAGTTATTTGTAGTGACCGTAAAAGCACACTTTTTGTTCTGGGTTGAAAAACCATTCCCAAATTTGCCATTCTCAAAATAACTAGTTTCTGGTATTTGAGGCCTACTTGAAATCTATCCCAAAAAGAATATCTTACATTGAAGCTAGTGATAGTGTCATTCAGAAAAACCTAAGACACACGCTAGCGTGCTGATAGAAGTCTGATTCTGTGATTAAACCTATACCTGTCACACAGCGCAAAAAAAAACAGGCCTCACATCTCTAGTTAACCAAATCTGTACTGTTTTAGCTGGTCAAGTTATTTGTAGTGACCGTAAAAGCACACTTTTTGTTCTGGGTTGAAAAACCATTCCCAAATTTGCCATAAACAAAATAACTAGTTTCTGGTATTTGAGGCCTACTTGAAATCTATCCCAAAAAGAATATCTTACATTGAAGCTAGTGATAGTGTCATTCAGAAAAACCTAAGACACACGCTAGCGTGCAGATAGAAGTCTGATTCTGTGATTAAACCTATACCTGTCACACAGCGCAAAAAAAAACAGGCCTCACATCTCTATTTAACCAAATCTGTACTGTTTTAGCTGGTTAAGTTATTTGTAGTGACCGTAAAAGCACACTTTTTTTTCTGGGTTGAAAAACCATTCCCAAATTTGCCATTCTCAAAATAACTAGTTTCTGGTATTTGAGGCCTACTTGAAATCTATCCCAAAAAGAATATCTTACATTGAAGGTACTGATAGTGTCATTCAGAAAAACCTAAGACACACGCTAGCGTGCTGATAGAAATCTGATTCTGTGATTAAACCTATACCTGTCACACAGCGCAAAAAAAAAACAGGCCTCACATCTCTATTTAACCAAATCTGTACTGTTTTAGCTGGTCAAGTTATTTGTAGTGACCGTAAAAGCACACTTTTTTTTCTGGGTTGAAAAACCATTCCCAAATTTGCCATTCTCAAAATAACTAGTTTCTGGTATTTGAGGCCTACTTGAAATCTATCCCAAAAAGAATATCTTACATTGAAGCTAGTGATAGTGTCATTCAGAAAAACCTAAGACACACACTAGCGTGCTGATAGAAGTCTGATTCTGTGATTAAACCTATACCTGTCACACAGCGCAAAAAAAAACAGGCCTCACATCTCTATTTAACCAAATCTGTACTGTTTTAGCTGGTCAAGTTATTTGTAGTGACCGTAAAAGCACACTTTTTTTTCTGGGTTGAAAAACCATTCCCAAATTTGCCATTCTCAAAATAACTAGTTTCTGGTATTTGAGGCCTACTTGAAATCTATCCCAAAAAGAATATCTTACATTGAAGCTAGTGATAGTGTCATTCAGAAAAACCTAAGACACACGCTAGCGTGCAGATAGAAGTCTGATTCTGTGATTAAACCTATACCTGTCACACAGCGCAAAAAAAAACAGGCCTCACATCTCTAGTTAACCAAATCTGTACTGTTTTAGCTGGTCAAGTTATTTGTAGTGACCGTAAAAGCACACTTTTTGTTCTGGGTTGAAAAACCATTCCCAAATTTGCCATAAACAAAATAACTAGTTTCTGGTATTTGAGGCCTACTTGAAATCTATCCCAAAAAAGAATATCTTACATTGAAGGTACTGATAGTGTCATTCAGAAAAACCTAAGACACACGCTAGCGTGCTGATAGAAGTCTGATTCTGTGATTAAACCTATACCTGTCACACAGCGCAAAAAAAAACAGGTCTCACATCTCTATTCAACCAAATCTGCACTGTTTTAGCTGGTCAAGTTATTTGTAGCGACCGTAAAAGCCCTATTTTTTTTCTGGGTTGAAAAACTATTCCCAAATTTGCCATTCTCAAAATAACTAGTTTCTGGTATTTGAGGCCTACTTTAAATCTATCCCAAAAAGGATATCTTACATTGAAGGTACTGATAGTGTCATTCAGAAAAACCTAAGACACACGCTACCGTGCAGATAGAAGTCTGATTCTGAGATTAAACCTTAACCTGTCACACAGTGCAAAAAAAAACAGGTCTCACATTTCTATTCAATGGTCTGCCGGGTGTTCACTCCAAGGTCATGGAAGTCACACCTGCGGCCACCCTGTTCTCCGAGGGATATGTCCTGAAATCCAGCTGAAAGCTGCAGAACATCAGTCGGAGGTCTCTCCACTACTGGCGGGCCTCTCTGGCGCCCTCTTCCCACAAGCAAAGGCTCGGCTGGTGGCTGCTGGGGTCTTTCAATGCGTCTAGGTTCTTGAGCCTCTTGCTCCTGTCCAGGCTGTCCTTGGCTGGGCTGCCCCCTGGCACGTGCTCTTCCGCGGGCTCTGGCTTGTCCACTCATCTTCTATTCCTGAGAGGATATAAACCGCTAATAAGGTCAATCTGCCGCCTAGCAGCTCCGCCGTGGCACAATCACCTCAGAACTCGCACACTGGTGACTTTAGGTATCTTCACTGGTCACTTTGAGCAGAATGATCCATAAATGTATTAAAAAGACCAGGACTCCAGAACATATCTGAACCGGAATAGGTTCACAAGTCTTACATATTGCCCTATATTATATATCAATTCGAGATATCTAACTTTCATCATCAGTATTCCAATTTCTGTAGCAGGGTCTCTACAGTTCCGGTGGTGAAATTAGATTGATCATAGTCACTATTACAAGTGACACACGATGCGTTCCACAGCCGGCTACGCTTGCGTTCCACAGAGAGGAAGTAGTGATCATGTGGGGTTGAGCTCCCGATCACATGACCGGACATGACGCATAGGCTTACCGGCGCTCTCGTAGGAAGTAAGCAAGCGGGCACTGGCTGACAGGTATGTGACGATCCCACCACCCTAACCTAGACCAATGACTTTACTAATATAATGTAGCATCACTAACGAATGGACATGGCAGACTTCAATCACTCCCTATTTAAATAAAAAGGGGCGGCACCATTTATCTGGCGCGAAAACTCTGCTACTTAAACCCTGCTTCTAGACATAGTAGCTGCGTATCATCAGCCACTGCCAGCATATAGCCACCATCCTTCGGCTACGTGATTTTTACCATCATGGTCCCCTGAGGAACCAAGGACTGACTTGGGGAAACGCGTCGGGACAACTTAAAACTTCCATCAATTAGGACTGATACCTTTGTCCTATCCAACAGAGGAGAACATTTGAACCCACCGTGAGTTAACATTTAGGGTCACGTGAGGGTAAGTAAAGGGTTTAGCCACCGAGAGGTGGCGTCGCCCCTTTCGGGGCGGGTGCTCTGCCTGTAGGCAGGAGTAGACACCTTAGGGTATCAATAGGGATACTTCTTCCTCCTGACCTCACTGGTTCTCACTTAGAAAACATCTAACTGTAAGTGCTACACCTCTTACCTTCCTTATCATATGACCTTCTGCATGGAAGTCCACGGTGGGTTTTGTTTCTACCTTTAATCTGGCAATTGATAGTATCAATAAATATATCAGATTGATAATATCAAGTGAAATTATATCAGAAATTTGGAAAATTATACCTCTATTAACATTATCTATTAAAAGTTAAATTTTAATTTTAATTGAACAGCTTACAATTTCTGTGATATATTGATGATAGCTCTTCAGCATATTATATGACACTCTGTGATTGTCTATTGTATCAACCACAATTATATAGCTCAAATTTGGCCAAGGACAATTCAGCAGTTTCCCTGCCAGAAATAGCCCCACTGTGGATCCTATTATCAAAGAATGCCTTCAATATGAGGCGCCTAAAAAAGCGCTGTAGGTCAAGTTCCAGTTCAAACCAATCAGTGTCTGCCACAAGACAGAATGAAAGTCCATGTGCTAAGACGTTGATCTGGTCATCATTCAATTCCATAGATGATAGGTTCACCACCAGATTGTTTATTTCCTGTGCATGCGTCTCGTCTCGTTGATGTCCTTTTCAGTATATCTGGTTTTTGCTGGGATTTTAAGGTATATATACATATATGTGTTAGACACACCTTTATTCACCCCTTGTTTTTATAAGAAAACCACTTTTTTATTCACACCACCTTTATGATCATTTGCTCCCCAATATATGTGGTTGCTCACTGTTTTTTTTATAGGCGGTCCTTTATATACATTCTTTCTGTCGTCCAAATTAGAGTAATAATGGTTGAAGATGGTATCACCATTTCACCCATATATGATTGAGTGATCGATCATATCGACACTCTACTCTATTGTCCATCTTGCAAGTAGACCATGCCAAGATACATATGGAAAATATTTGTGCTTTTTTAGCCCTTTTTATATATATATATATATATATATATATATATAATTGTGGTTGATACAATAGACCCATTATCTTCCCTTTACGGCGTTCTAGGACCTTTTGCGGGTCAGGTGATGGTCACGTGATTGATGATGCGCCTGACATGTGACCGGTAACAGCGATGCTTATTGGTTGACATGCGGTGCTTATGCATAGATGGGTACGGCCCTCCCGCTGTGTGTGGCGACGGCACCCCGCCCCCGCATCGACGCGATGACATCATGGACATGCGCAATGTGCCCATGGAGACGCCAACATGCTTGGCCAATATGAGGACACGGTTGGAGCCTATGTAATGAGTATCAGGTATATTTGATTTTGGAGCAACACTTCTGTGACAAACTGCCATTTGCCACTGGGCATTGTAGAGGACTGATGGCTAGCCTCCTGCCCTACGACTATGGCCCCGGGACATATTACCCTTCAGGAACAGTGTGACAGAACTGTGCCGCATGTCTGGACTGTTCTTAGGACCGAACGCGGTCAGCGGTGTATAGTAAAGAATCTATGGAACTGTTTTGGGGCAGGAAGTTGTGCTTGCGGTCGGTGATAAAGGACTTCCACTGACCTTTTGATCCGCTGGAGGGATTTGGGTGATTTTTGGGAGTGTTTATGTTTGATGTGTGCAGAGTTTAAATATGTGATTTTTATGGAGATGGAATGTATAGTTTTAAAGTTATAGAGTATGTTTAAAAACTGTATTTTTACTGTCTGTGATAGTTATGTTAACCCATAATTATATCACAGACAGAAAGGAGGTTTTTGTGTATTTGGGTGGAAATTCCTCTCCTATTGTTCCCACATGTGTATTGGTGATCTCCCTTTGTCCTAGGAGATAATTGAATTGCACTTCGGGTGTCTCTAGGGCAGAGAGGAGGAGACCATGATGCATTGTGGGGACCTGTATAAATATAGGCGGGTAGCCCTCAATAAAGTGTTCATGCTCAGTTGATGTTTTTCTAACCCTTCAAAACGCAGCCTCGTCTCGTTATTGGAGGGAATTGCTGTGTCACGCTGGGGATTGCTATGCTCTGCATATTCCCTGGAGGAGAGATCTTTCCCACACGGTCCTGAAGGCTGGAGGTTCATTCAGGGTGGAAGGAAGACGGCGCGGCTCCAGTTAAGCTACGGCGGTTGTGGAGTCTGCGGTGCTTGTTGTGTCCAGTGCGGTGCTTGTGGTCCTCGGCGCAAGCAAGGAAGCGTCCACTAACGGAAGCGGATCCGTTACAACTTCTATTGGTAGTAGTGATCATTTTAATTAACGCACAGGTGCTATTGAATAGCAGTTCGAGCTTATTGGTAACATGTTGTCACATGGGGGGCTTATCATGGTATTTATATGTTTGATTGATCTTGTACCAGTATACTTGAGAAAGGCTACTGCGTAGCCGAAACGTCGTACTTGTGTGTGCACTCTGGTCCCCAATAAAAGTCACACTGGATATGCTGCTGTGATATCTTCTGTTATCCATTTATACTTATGGGACGGCGTTGGATTGGCTGCTCCATCACGGCTGGTGCATTCCAGACAGATCAGAAGGTCCATCTTGTGCTGCTCTACAACTATTTCTTATTACCAAATGTATGTGTGTCACCTTTTAGCCCCTCTTCCAGTGTGCAGCACCATGTCTCTGAGATAACTCAGGAATGTGGTCTTATCAGCACAATGGGGGATGGGTACTACATTACAAGGCACATCTTTACACAGAATGGTAATAATAAAAGGGAACAGAATTAAAGGGACAGAACTAGAGTCGGGCGGACACCTGGATGCTCGGGTTCGACAGGTTCAGCCGAACTTCACAAAAAAGTTCGAGTTCGGGACCCGAACTTGACCCCGGACCCGAACTTTGGAGCACTAAAATGGCTCTAAAAAAGTCATGGAAATGGCTAGAGGGATGCAAATGGCATCAAAATGTGGTTAAGAGCATGGCAAGTGCTCTGCAAACAAATGTGGATAGGGATATGACTTAAAATAACATAAAATATGCAAAAATAAAAAATTATAATCTTGATCTAGGAGGACGAGGTCCATATGGAGTAGGAGGTTGAGGAGGCGGTGGATGTGGCGGTGTAGGTGGAAGCGGCGGTGGAGGAGGAGGAGGTAGCCAACACTGGTTTTTGGTTTTATTTTTATTTTTTTAAATTAGGGTACACCCCAAAACATTCCAAAACATTGGGAAATATAACCTGTGATAACCCCCTCCAGCCGTGCTAAACAAACGTTCAGACAATACACTGGCTGCAGGGCAGGCCAGCACCTCCAAGGCATAAAGGGCAAGCTCAGGTCATATGCCCAATTTGGAGACCCAGTAGGCGTCTGCACACATACTGCTCCACCATGTCGCACATCCCCGTGATGTCCTAGATCCAATTGGATATCTGCTCTATCAACTTTCGATGTTCTGTTCTGCGCCTACCATGTTGATCACGGTTAGCGGCGAATCAGGGTTCCACGCCGGAGAGGAAGCATGAGAAAGGGAGACCACATCCAAGGGAGGTCAATGTATGAAATTAAATGTGATCGAGCTGAAATGTGGGACAAATTATCAAAGCCAAAGCTTCCAAGTAAAGTATTTACCCACTTCCAACTCGGGGAGGTAGTGATGATAAATAACAATACAGGACTCTTAAGATGCCCTGTTATTGGAATGATTAATAAAAAATTATAGGGAATGTCACTGGGGTATTTTGGATTTGGAAACGTTAGACAGGAGAGGCCCTGCTGCCGCTTTGTTGACTCTAGATAACTTCTGCCTGATCGCACGTCCCCGTGATGTCCACCATCCATTTGGATATCTCCTCTATCAACTTTCGATGTTCTTTTCTGCACCTACCATGTTGATCGCGGTTAACGGTGAATCAGGGTTCCACGCCGGTGAGTAAGCGTGAGAAAGAGATACCACATCCAAGGGAGGTCAATGGCTCCAATGTGATTGAGCGGAAATGTGGGACAAGTTGTTAAAGTTGAAGCATCGAATGAAAGGAGGGTGCGCACGTCAATTAAAGACTAATTTTTGAAATTTAATTCTCTATCACCTATCACCCACCAATGGAACAGACGATCTTTTTAAATTTCGGTCCCTGTCACCTATTCAGAGCAGGGGTTTATTCACGGCAAAAATGGTAAAATGTCACCCAAGAATGTAACAGACGAATTAGTGAAATGTATTTCCTTGTCCACTAGGTAGAGCAGGGGTATATCACAGCCAAAAATTGGTAGAGCAGGGGTATATCACAGCCAAAAATTGGTGAATGTGACCCGACAATGTAGCAGACAAATTAGTGAAATTTATTAACCTGTCCACTAGTTAGAGCAGGGGTATATCACAGCCAAAAATTGGTGAATTTCACCCGACAATGTAACAGAAAAATTAGTGAAATTTATTAACCTGTCCACTAGGTAGAGCAGGGGTATATCACAGCCAAAAATTGGTGAATGTCACCCGACAATGTAACAGACAAATTTGTGAAATTATTAACCTGTCCACTAGTTAGAGCAGGGGTATATCATAGCCAAAAATTGGTGAATGTCACCCGACAATGTAACAGACAAATTAGTGAAATTTGTTTACCTGTCTACTAGGTAGAGCAGGGGTATATCACAGAAAAATTATTGAAATGACATAAAATAAAATACTTACAAATTAAAAAAAATAATCTTGATGTATGAGGTGGAGGTCCATATAGAGTAGGAGGTTGAGGAGGCGGTGGATGTAGCGGTGTAGGTGGAAGCGGCGGTGCAGGAGGATGAGGTAGCCAGCACTGGTTTTTGGTTTTAATATATTTTTTTTAATTAGGGTACACCCCAAAAGAGTGGGAAATGTTGTAATATAACAATGGCTGGGTAAGGCCGGTATACATATCTATTCTGCACAAGGTACGACAAGTCCTGTGGGATCCATGCCTGGTTTATTTTAATGAACATGAGCTTGTCCACATTGGCTGTGGACAGGTGGCTGCGCTTGTCTGTGATAACGCCCCCTGCCATGCTAAACACACGTTCAGACAATACACTGGCTGCAGGGCAGGCCAGCACCTCCAAGGCGTAAAGGGCAAGCTCAGGCCATGTGCCCAATTTGGAGACCCATAAGTTGAAGGGGGCAGACCCGTCATTCAGTACGTGTAGGCGTGTGCACACATACTGCTCCACCATGTTGCTGAAATGCTGCTTCCTGCTAAGACGTTACATATCAGCTGGTGGTGCTGGTTGTTGTGGCATGCTGACAAAGCTTTTCCACATTTTGGCCATGCTAACCCTGCCTTCTGAGGTGCTGGTGGTGCCCCAGCTGCGTTGGCGACCTCTTCCTCCTCCTCTGCCTTCGCCTTCTGCTTCCACTGTGCCCCCGCTGTCAGGTGGGAATACTGCAGCGTACTCAAGTTGTGTTTGTAAATGTCCCTGGGTGTTGTAGTGCAATAGACACTGACCTGAGATGGCTGACTCTCTGCAAGGGCAGGTGATGATAGGAAATGTTCGTGACGCCAGTGCCAATTAAACGGTGGCACGCCGTTTGCTGATAGCAGGAATAACTGAGGAACACGTGAGGTTAAAGCAGAACTCCAACTTTAGTAGTTATCATGAATATAGGGACAATAACGGAAACGCAGTTCCTTTGCATACCGTCGATTTTTCAATACAGTTTATGCAGGCAATACAGTTACAGCAAGGTGACTTCAGAGTGTTTAACTCAGGACTTGCAGTACAGGCCGCTTGCACTCTATTCCTGACTGATCCTGGAACATAGAAACTCTTCTCCAAGGTCCAATGCCCTGCTCTGGCGTATATCCTTGGTTTTATCTATATAAAGTACCTCCTCTGTGGACTTAAGTACCTCTTGCTTTCCTTGGCTTGCCTCTGTCCCTCTCAGCTTCCTCAGGCTCTAGAAACTTCTGAACTCAGGCTCCAGACTCACTTTCCCTTCCCTGACTGGGCCTTATATAAACTAGGGCTCCCTAGCTCCCTCTAATGACCAGAAGCTGGAATGACACCCCTAGCAGGCCTGTACATGAAAGTTTCACAGTAACAGGGAAATACATAGCATTACATTACATGACATTTTATAAAGATGACATATACCAACTTCCCCATAAGTAAGGGGAGACGACAGCACACCAAGTGACCCTTTTGTAGTGACGGGCATTACAGTCCCCGTACACTACATACCCCACTGCTTTAAGCTGAGTACGGCCTCGTACTCCATCAGGGCTCGCCCAACTGGAATCTCTACCTGAAACAGAAAAGACACATGCAGGCATACATATATGTAATTCATCTGCATTTACATTCAGATCAGGTCCAATTGGCGAAGGTGAAGGGTAGTGACAAGGGGCGTCGTTCTCTTCTTCTCAGGATAGTGAATGGAACTGGGGCGCTGACCTGGCACAGCGTAACATTATAACCAGGATAGTCCATTGTCTCTGGTGACAGCATAATAACGGAACTACCCAGGAGTTTCCTGTGGGTGTATCACAGGCAAGGGCTCACGTGGGGGAGTCCATTCTTGCGCACAAATGTCCAACAAGGTATTACCAGTAGCAACGGTTTGGGAGGAGACACCACCAGAATAGTCAAAGTCTCCTAAACGGACTGGCGGGCCTCCCCTGGTCATCCGGGTAGACCTTCTCAGCACAGGGGTCTCCTCTTCCCTTAGCAACGAGGTAGAAGAGAGAGGAGCAACAGGAGGGTCTCCATCAGTGAGACCTTGGTCAGGAACAACTGGAACAACAATATCCATGAGAGGGAGAACTGGATTCGGGGTATCTTGAACCGGCTCTTCTGGAGGTGAAGAGACAGTAGGGGCCGGAGCAGGCACCAGCAAGTTCAACCAGGGTGTCAGAAGCCAATGCATGGGATCAGCGTCATGCCTTAGATGATTGACAGCCTGCATAGGATCCTCGGGCTGTATTGCTGACTCTGACACAGGGAATTCAGATCCAGGACTCTCGGCACTGGGTTCTGGTGTCAGGCAGAGCTTTAACCGGTTTCGGTGTACAATTTGGGATCCCTTGCCTTCCCGGGTGATCTCATAAGTATGAGTCCCAACATTTGGGATTGCAGTGACAACATAGGGACTTTGCTCCCATTTACTGTCCAGTTTACTTGTACGACGGTTATTCTTTAACCATACCACGGCCCCTATGGTCAAGGGTTCTGCATGGGCTGCCTGATCATAGTCTCTCTGCTGTCGGTCTCTAGCAAAGTCCATACATTCCTGAACAATGGCTTTGGCTGCATTCAATCGCCTTTGGTGCTCAGCAACCCAGTCGGTGTTAGGGAATGGGTTAATGCAATCAGGTACGTGTATATCCAATGAATGATCAGCAGGCAATGTCCCTTGGCGCCCAAACATCAAGTAAAAAGGGGTATACCCAGTGGAACAATGTATGGTATGATTGTACGTGTACATGAGCTGTGGCAACAGATTAGGCCAATCTCCTCTGTTTTCAGGAGGCACGGCCCTCAGCATCTCTATCAAGGTCTGATTCATTTTTTCACATAATCCATTACCTTGAGGATGGTAGGCCGTTGTCCGGATCTTCTTACAGTGGTGTAAGCGGCACAGTTCATGGAATAGATGGGACTCAAAGGCAGGTCCTTGATCGGTGAGGATCTTTTCTGGACATCCGTAGGGCAGGAGGAAGTGCTTCCAGAACAGTTCGGCTGTAGTCTTGGCTGTCTGGTCTCTCACAGGCACCGCTACAACAAACTTAGTGAAATGATCAATAATAGTCATGGCATAAGCATACCCTGAGCGACTAGGCTCCAGTTTCACATGGTCGATGGCGACAAGTTCAAGAGGACGGGTACTTACAATGGGTCTCAGTGGTGCCCTCTGATCATGGTGCTCACTCCGTTTCAAGGCACAGGCTACACACTCCCGACACCATTTCTCCATGTCTTCTCTCATGCCCACCCAGTAAAACCGTTGGCGGATATTAGCCTCAGTCTTTTGGACCCCAAAGTGACCGGATTGATTGTGGTACATCTCCAACACCATACCTGCATCTCGTTGGGGTATGAGAATCTGGTGCACTCTCTCGTTGGACACTGGGTCTAGGCTTCTCCGTAGCAATAGGCCCTTTTGTATGAAGAGTTGATGGCGCTGTCTCCACAGTTTGATGAGCTCAGGATCTGCACTCTTACGCCGAATCCTCTCAGGGGCTCTGCCACTAGTAATGAAGTCCAACAACTCACCCAGCACTCTACTTTCAGACTGTAGTTTCACCCACCTTTCTTCTTTAGGTTCAGGCCTACTGGAGGATGAAGGAACTGCAGCTCTGTTATTGGTAGCTCGAGCCTGATCCTGTTGAGCAAATTTGTTATAGAAAGCCGGCATCTCTACATCTTCCCAAGCATCTCGCACATCATCAGGAGCTGTCTCTGTGGGAAGCCTGGATAAAGCATCAGCGTTATCATTAGTACGTCCAGCACGATATTTTACAGAGAAATCATAGTTGGCAAGGCGAGAGGCCCATCTCTGCTCCAAGGCCCCCAATTTAGCTGTATTTAGATGTGCCAGAGGGTTATTGTCAGTGAATGCAATGAACGGGGTGGCGGCCAGATAATCCTTGAATTTTTCCGTCACCGCCCACACCAATGCCAGGAACTCTAGTTTGAAGGAACTATAATTCTGGTCATTTTTCTCAGCTCCTTTCAGGGAGCGGCTTGCATATGCTATCACTCTCTCTTTCCCCTCTTGGATTTGGGCTAACACAGCTCCCAGTCCTCGCTTGCTAGCATCGGTATAAAGATGTAAAGGCTCGCTATAATCTGGATAACCTAACACAGGAGGCTCGGTCAGTTTCTTTTTTAGCAATTGGAACGCTATCTCTCTTTCCTCATTCCACTCAATGGGCACAGGAGTTCTAGGACTCTTTTTGGGTTGCCCCCTCAAGAGCTCCTGGATAGGATCAGCTATTTGAGCAAAATGGGGGATAAAACGCCTATAGTAGCCTGCGAAACCCAGGAAACCCCTCACTTCCTTGACAGTAGTAGGAACCGGCCAATTACGGACAGCCGCTAGCTTATCAGGGTCAGGTTGCACGCCTTCTCCGCTTACCACATGCCCCAGGTATCTTACTGCAGGTTTGAGCAGGTGACACTTGGATGGCTTTACCTTCAAACCATATTTGATCAGGATTTCAAATACCTCTGCCAAATGTTTCAGATGGTCTTTATACGTTTTGGAGTACACAATGACATCATCTAGATACAGCAGCACTGTTTCGAAGTTTTTGTGACCCAAACACCGTTCCATTAGTCTCTGGAAAGCTCCTGGGGCATTACATAGCCCGAACGGCATACAATTGAATTCGAACAGGCCCATGGGAGTAGTGAAAGCAGTCTTTTCCCTATCTGCAGGGGCCATGGGTACTTGCCAGTAGCCACTGGTCAAGTCCAATGTGGAGAAATAGGCAGAGGAGCCCAAAGCAGTTAGTGACTCCTCAATGCGGGGCAGTGGGTATGCATCTTTGTGGGTTATTTGATTAATTTTCCTATAATCCACACAGAAACGGATACCACCGTCCTTCTTCTTTACAAGGACCAGGGGTGCAGCCCACGGACTACGGCTGTCCCGGATTACATTAGAGTCTTTCATCTCTTGGATCATTTCCTTTACAGTCTGATATGAAGTAGGCGGTAAGGGTCTATATCTCTCCTTGATAGGAGGATGAGAGCCAGTGGGTATGGTGTGTTGTACGGCACTAACCTCTCCATAGTCAGTAGCATGCTTACTGAAGGCCTGGTGGTGCTCTTTGACAAGCTGTATAATCCCTTCTTGTTGTTGTTGGGGGGTATTCTCGTCCCCGACATGGAGCTCTTCCCACCAGGGCACTTGTGGCTGGGTCACCGGCGAGCATCCGCTGACTGCGGCTGGCGGCTTTTCTGTCACTGGAAGACGAATGATGTCTTGGAAGGATACCTGAGAAAGCTGGGCAACACGGCAATGCTTACTAAGCGCCACAGGATGATCACTCAGGTTAATCAGACGGACAGGTACTTTACCTTGGGAGACGTTCACCAGGCACTTGGCAGCTCTCACATAAGGATAGTCCTCCATCTGGATTGGTTCCACCAGGGCTGGATAATCTCGGCCTTGGACTCCCAGGACAGCACGACACCATAAAAGAGTTTGAGAATTAGGAGGCAAAGTCACAGGCTTAATATCACTAATCCTGGCAGTACAAATTTCTCCTTTCCCATTAGCAAACCTCTGCTGGGCACTTAACACAGTAATAGTCTTTTGAATCACCCTCCTGGAAGCAGAGGAAGCAGTGGGCAAAGTCTGATGTAATACGGCAAGTATTTCTGAATAACAGTTTTTGAAGACATTGGTGCCTAGAATTACAGGATGTCCTCCTCTGTCGCCGGCCTGTACTACTATCACCCCCTGTTGAGGCAAGGTTACTTCTCCCACCTGCAGGGTGGGTTCCCAGTATCCGTGAATCTTTACTGGTTTGCCATTGCTGGCGATAATCTCCACCCAGGATTCAGGCGGCTGGGTTAACTGGTTGGTGTCCCAGAACTTTTCAAATGCAGGCAGCTGAATAGTAGTGACTTGAGACCCAGTATCTAATAGGGCTTCAAAGGGGACCCCGTTGATCTCTATATTGATTTTAGGATGGGATCCTACATACCGTGGCATCCAATTTGGATCCTCTGGACCTAGTGTTCTACCTCCCGAGGGGTGGTCCTCAGCCTCAGGGGTTGCCCGTTTAACTGCCAGCACGTGGATTCTGTGTGTCCCAGCTTTTTGCAGTATGTACACACGGGCCGCTTACGATCTCTATTACGCCTCCCAGGATCCCTGGGGTGAGTCTCTTGGTAAGGAGGTGGGAACGGCCTAGGAGGTGACAGGAATTCTTCTTCCGTCATTATGGGTTTTTCCCATTCCTCTATTTTTCTGCACACTTTCTCTAGACTTTTAGTGAGGTGATTTACTTGCTCTGTCAGCATGGCAATAGTATCGGTAGCTGACACTTGAACAGCTTGACCGGCCTCAGCTCGGTTAGTGATAAGCGGTTTTGGCCTGCAGGCTGATGACTCAGGTGGGGTGCTTAACTCCGTAGATACTGCTGACCCCAGAATTTTTATAGCCAGTTCTTTAAAGTCCAGAAAGGCACTGTTAGGGTGCTGGGCGGACAGCATCTTTAATTGAGTCCTTATTTGCTCACTAGACACCCCGGTGATAAATTGTTCCCTTAGGGTCTGGTCCCGGTTATCAGCCTCTTTGGGATCTATCTGAATTACAGCCCCTAAAGCCTCCTGAAGTGATAGGGCATAGTCACGGAGGGACTCACCGGACTTCTGTTTCTTGCCAAAGAAGTGCATCTTTATCTCTGAGGCAGTCCTAGTTTCAAAAGTGGCTCTGAGGCGGGTGAAGATCTGTTCTAGAGTACTCCGCTCAGTAGCAGGCCAGGATAACACTTCCCTGCGGGCAGCTCCCTCCAGTTGCGCCAGCAGGATTTCCATTTGCTGGTCGGCATTTATAGGGTACAGTCGGAATAGTGCCAGCAACTTTTCTTTAAAGTCCCTTAGGGTATGGGTCTCTCCCCTGTAGCGGGGGAACCATGGGGCCCCGAAATAGTAAGGCATGGTAAAGGGCATCATGCTGGGGGCTGTAGGATGATTAGGAGCCGCAAGCTCTCCCGGGGCCGGCTGCTCAGGCACTCCCGGCTCTGACATGGTAGTCTATTGAGAGGTGGCCGCTGGCGACTAAAGGGGCCGGAACACTCCCCTTCCCTCCGGTTACAGGTGCTTACCGGTATCGCCGGGCTTGCGCAGGCCAAGTCTCGCGAGATTCCGGACGTCCTGAGAACGCGGTGACGTAGGAGAAGCAGGGCCGCGGCGGTGCGATGATGACGAGGGGCGGGATTCTCTGAGTCTTTGCAGGGATCCGCCCACGAAGGTCCTCAGCAGCGCGGGAAACTTTACTCCAGGCGGCTGGTGGCCATCTTGGTCACCATTCCCTGACAGATAGCAGGGTTGTTGTAAAGTCCACAAAACCACACTCCAATGCGGTGATTTTCTTCCTCTTGATAGCGCAACACTGCACAGCGCTTTTTGGAGGTTTTTGGTACACTTTGGGTATGTTTTTCAGTTCACAAAGTCCACTTGAAATAAACGGGTAGTTTGTCACTTTGGTCACAGGGCAACGGTATAAGGCACAAAGTTCACGCTTCTTGCACTAGAAAGCGTGCGTATCCTGTTCGTGACGCCAAAAGAGAGGTGCAGCGTACTCAAGTTGTGTTTGTAAATGTCCCTGGGTGTTGTAGTGCAATAGACACTGACCTGAGACGGCTGACTCTCTGCAAGGGCAGGTGATGATAGGAAATGTTCGTGACGCCAGTGCCAATTAAACGGTGGCACGCCGTTTGCTGATAGCAGGAATAACTGAGGAACACGTGAGGTTAAAGCAGAACTCCAACTTTAGTAGTTATCATGAATATAGGGACAATAACGGAAACGCAGTTCCTTTGCATACCGTCGATATTTCAATACAGTTGATGCAGGCAATACAGTTACAGCAAGGTGACTTCAGAGTGTTTAACTCAGGACTTGCAGTACAGGCCGCTTGCACTCTATTCCTGACTGATCCTGGAACATAGAAACTCTTCTCCAAGGTCCAATGCCCTGCTCTGGCGTATATCCTTGGTTTTATCTATATAAAGTACCTCCTCTGTGGACTTAAGTACCTCTTGCTTTCCTTGGCTTGCCTCTGTCCCTCTCAGCTTCCTCAGGCTCTAGAAACTTCTGAACTCAGGCTCCAGACTCACTTTCCCTTCCCTGACTGGGCCTTATATAAACTAGGGCTCCCTAGCTCCCTCTAATGACCAGAAGCTGGAATGACACCCCTAGCAGGCCTGTACATGAAAGTTTCACAGTAACAGGGAAATACATAGCATTACATTACATGACATTTTATAAAGATGACATATACCAACTTCCCCATAAGTAAGGGGAGACGACAGCACACCAAGTGACCCTTTTGTAGTGACGGGCATTACAGTCCCCGTACACTACATACCCCACTGCTTTAAGCTGAGTACGGCCTCGTACTCCATCAGGGCTCGCCCAACTGGAATCTCTACCTGAAACAGAAAAGACACATGCAGGCATACATATATGTAATTCATCTGCATTTACATTCAGATCAGGTCCAATTGGCGAAGGTGAAGGGTAGTGACAAGGGGCGTCGTTCTCTTCTTCTCAGGATAGTGAATGGAACTGGGGCGCTGACCTGGCACAGCGTAACATTATAACCAGGATAGTCCATTGTCTCTGGTGACAGCATAATAACGGAACTACCCAGGAGTTTCCTGTGGGTGTATCACAGGCAAGGGCTCACGTGGGGGAGTCCATTCTTGCGCACAAATGTCCAACAAGGTATTACCAGTAGCAACGGTTTGGGAGGAGACACCACCAGAATAGTCAAAGTCTCCTAAACGGACTGGCGGGCCTCCCCTGGTCATCCGGGTAGACCTTCTCAGCACAGGGGTCTCCTCTTCCCTTAGCAACGAGGTAGAAGAGAGAGGAGCAACAGGAGGGTCTCCATCAGTGAGACCTTGGTCAGGAACAACTGGAACAACAATATCCATGAGAGGGAGAACTGGATTCGGGGTATCTTGAACCGGCTCTTCTGGAGGTGAAGAGACAGTAGGGGCCGGAGCAGGCACCAGCAAGTTCAACCAGGGTGTCAGAAGCCAATGCATGGGATCAGCGTCATGCCTTAGATGATTGACAGCCTGCATAGGATCCTCGGGCTGTATTGCTGACTCTGACACAGGGAATTCAGATCCAGGACTCTCGGCACTGGGTTCTGGTGTCAGGCAGAGCTTTAACCGGTTTCGGTGTACAATTTGGGATCCCTTGCCTTCCCGGGTGATCTCATAAGTATGAGTCCCAACATTTGGGATTGCAGTGACAACATAGGGACTTTGCTCCCATTTACTGTCCAGTTTACTTGTACGACGGTTATTCTTTAACCATACCACGGCCCCTATGGTCAAGGGTTCTGCATGGGCTGCCTGATCATAGTCTCTCTGCTGTCGGTCTCTAGCAAAGTCCATACGTTCCTGAACAATGGCTTTGGCTGCATTCAATCGCCTTTGGTGCTCAGCAACCCAGTCGGTGTTAGGGAATGGGTTAATGCAATCAGGTACGTGTATATCCAATGAATGATCAGCAGGCAATGTCCCTTGGCGCCCAAACATCAAGTAAAAAGGGGTATACCCAGTGGAACAATGTATGGTATGATTGTACGTGTACATGAGCTGTGGCAACAGATTAGGCCAATCTCCTCTGTTTTCAGGAGGCACGGCCCTCAGCATCTCTATCAAGGTCTGATTCATTTTTTCACATAATCCATTACCTTGAGGATGGTAGGCCGTTGTCCGGATCTTCTTACAGTGGTGTAAGCGGCACAGTTCATGGAATAGATGGGACTCAAAGGCAGGTCCTTGATCGGTGAGGATCTTTTCTGGACATCCGTAGGGCAGGAGGAAGTGCTTCCAGAACAGTTCGGCTGTAGTCTTGGCTGTCTGGTCTCTCACAGGCACCGCTACAACAAACTTAGTGAAATGATCAATAATAGTCATGGCATAAGCATACCCTGAGCGACTAGGCTCCAGTTTCACATGGTCGATGGCGACAAGTTCAAGAGGACGGGTACTTACAATGGGTCTCAGTGGTGCCCTCTGATCATGGTGCTCACTCCGTTTCAAGGCACAGGCTACACACTCCCGACACCATTTCTCCATGTCTTCTCTCATGCCCACCCAGTAAAACCGTTGGCGGATATTAGCCTCAGTCTTTTGGACCCCAAAGTGACCGGATTGATTGTGGTACATCTCCAACACCATACCTGCATCTCGTTGGGGTATGAGAATCTGGTGCACTCTCTCGTTGGACACTGGGTCTAGGCTTCTCCGTAGCAATAGGCCCTTTTGTATGAAGAGTTGATGGCGCTGTCTCCACAGTTTGATGAGCTCAGGATCTGCACTCTTACGCCGAATCCTCTCAGGGGCTCTGCCACTAGTAATGAAGTCCAACAACTCACCCAGCACTCTACTTTCAGACTGTAGTTTCACCCACCTTTCTTCTTTAGGTTCAGGCCTACTGGAGGATGAAGGAACTGCAGCTCTGTTATTGGTAGCTCGAGCCTGATCCTGTTGAGCAAATTTGTTATAGAAAGCCGGCATCTCTACATCTTCCCAAGCATCTCGCACATCATCAGGAGCTGTCTCTGTGGGAAGCCTGGATAAAGCATCAGCGTTATCATTAGTACGTCCAGCACGATATTTTACAGAGAAATCATAGTTGGCAAGGCGAGAGGCCCATCTCTGCTCCAAGGCCCCCAATTTAGCTGTATTTAGATGTGCCAGAGGGTTATTGTCAGTGAATGCAATGAACGGGGTGGCGGCCAGATAATCCTTGAATTTTTCCGTCACCGCCCACACCAATGCCAGGAACTCTAGTTTGAAGGAACTATAATTCTGGTCATTTTTCTCAGCTCCTTTCAGGGAGCGGCTTGCATATGCTATCACTCTCTCTTTCCCCTCTTGGATTTGGGCTAACACAGCTCCCAGTCCTCGCTTGCTAGCATCGGTATAAAGATGTAAAGGCTCGCTATAATCTGGATAACCTAACACAGGAGGCTCGGTCAGTTTCTTTTTTAGCAATTGGAACGCTATCTCTCTTTCCTCATTCCACTCAATGGGCACAGGAGTTCTAGGACTCTTTTTGGGTTGCCCCCTCAAGAGCTCCTGGATAGGATCAGCTATTTGAGCAAAATGGGGGATAAAACGCCTATAGTAGCCTGCGAAACCCAGGAAACCCCTCACTTCCTTGACAGTAGTAGGAACCGGCCAATTACGGACAGCCGCTAGCTTATCAGGGTCAGGTTGCACGCCTTCTCCGCTTACCACATGCCCCAGGTATCTTACTGCAGGTTTGAGCAGGTGACACTTGGATGGCTTTACCTTCAAACCATATTTGATCAGGATTTCAAATACCTCTGCCAAATGTTTCAGATGGTCTTTATACGTTTTGGAGTACACAATGACATCATCTAGATACAGCAGCACTGTTTCGAAGTTTTTGTGACCCAAACACCGTTCCATTAGTCTCTGGAAAGCTCCTGGGGCATTACATAGCCCGAACGGCATACAATTGAATTCGAACAGGCCCATGGGAGTAGTGAAAGCAGTCTTTTCCCTATCTGCAGGGGCCATGGGTACTTGCCAGTAGCCACTGGTCAAGTCCAATGTGGAGAAATAGGCAGAGGAGCCCAAAGCAGTTAGTGACTCCTCAATGCGGGGCAGTGGGTATGCATCTTTGTGGGTTATTTGATTAATTTTCCTATAATCCACACAGAAACGGATACCACCGTCCTTCTTCTTTACAAGGACCAGGGGTGCAGCCCACGGACTACGGCTGTCCCGGATTACATTAGAGTCTTTCATCTCTTGGATCATTTCCTTTACAGTCTGATATGAAGTAGGCGGTAAGGGTCTATATCTCTCCTTGATAGGAGGATGAGAGCCAGTGGGTATGGTGTGTTGTACGGCACTAACCTCTCCATAGTCAGTAGCATGCTTACTGAAGGCCTGGTGGTGCTCTTTGACAAGCTGTATAATCCCTTCTTGTTGTTGTTGGGGGGTATTCTCGTCCCCGACATGGAGCTCTTCCCACCAGGGCACTTGTGGCTGGGTCACCGGCGAGCATCCGCTGACTGCGGCTGGCGGCTTTTCTGTCACTGGAAGACGAATGATGTCTTGGAAGGATACCTGAGAAAGCTGGGCAACACGGCAATGCTTACTAAGCGCCACAGGATGATCACTCAGGTTAATCAGACGGACAGGTACTTTACCTTGGGAGACGTTCACCAGGCACTTGGCAGCTCTCACATAAGGATAGTCCTCCATCTGGATTGGTTCCACCAGGGCTGGATAATCTCGGCCTTGGACTCCCAGGACAGCACGACACCATAAAAGAGTTTGAGAATTAGGAGGCAAAGTCACAGGCTTAATATCACTAATCCTGGCAGTACAAATTTCTCCTTTCCCATTAGCAAACCTCTGCTGGGCACTTAACACAGTAATAGTCTTTTGAATCACCCTCCTGGAAGCAGAGGAAGCAGTGGGCAAAGTCTGATGTAATACGGCAAGTATTTCTGAATAACAGTTTTTGAAGACATTGGTGCCTAGAATTACAGGATGTCCTCCTCTGTCGCCGGCCTGTACTACTATCACCCCCTGTTGAGGCAAGGTTACTTCTCCCACCTGCAGGGTGGGTTCCCAGTATCCGTGAATCTTTACTGGTTTGCCATTGCTGGCGATAATCTCCACCCAGGATTCAGGCGGCTGGGTTAACTGGTTGGTGTCCCAGAACTTTTCAAATGCAGGCAGCTGAATAGTAGTGACTTGAGACCCAGTATCTAATAGGGCTTCAAAGGGGACCCCGTTGATCTCTATATTGATTTTAGGATGGGATCCTACATACCGTGGCATCCAATTTGGATCCTCTGGACCTAGTGTTCTACCTCCCGAGGGGTGGTCCTCAGCCTCAGGGGTTGCCCGTTTAACTGCCAGCACGTGGATTCTGTGTGTCCCAGCTTTTTGCAGTATGTACACACGGGCCGCTTACGATCTCTATTACGCCTCCCAGGATCCCTGGGGTGAGTCTCTTGGTAAGGAGGTGGGAACGGCCTAGGAGGTGACAGGAATTCTTCTTCTGTCATTATGGGTTTTTCCCATTCCTCTATTTTTCTGCACACTTTCTCTAGACTTTTAGTGAGGTGATTTACTTGCTCTGTCAGCATGGCAATAGTATCGGTAGCTGACACTTGAACAGCTTGACCGGCCTCAGCTCGGTTAGTGATAAGCGGTTTTGGCCTGCAGGCTGATGACTCAGGTGGGGTGCTTAACTCCGTAGATACTGCTGACCCCAGAATTTTTATAGCCAGTTCTTTAAAGTCCAGAAAGGCACTGTTAGGGTGCTGGGCGGACAGCATCTTTAATTGAGTCCTTATTTGCTCACTAGACACCCCGGTGATAAATTGTTCCCTTAGGGTCTGGTCCCGGTTATCAGCCTCTTTGGGATCTATCTGAATTACAGCCCCTAAAGCCTCCTGAAGTGATAGGGCATAGTCACGGAGGGACTCACCGGACTTCTGTTTCTTGCCAAAGAAGTGCATCTTTATCTCTGAGGCAGTCCTAGTTTCAAAAGTGGCTCTGAGGCGGGTGAAGATTAGAGATGGCCCGAACTATCCGACGGCGAACAGTTCCCGGCGAACATAGCTTGTTCGCGTTCGCCTCTGCCGGGCGAACACATGCGATGTTCGGTCCGCCCCCTATACATCATCATTGAGCAAACTTTGACCCTGTACCTCACAGTCAGCAGACACATTCCAGCCAATCAGCAGCATACCCTCCCTCCCAGACCCTCCCACCTCCTGCACAGCATCCATTTTAGATTCATTCTGAAGCTGCAGTCTTAGTGAGAGGAGGGAGACTGTAACTGCTGCTGATTTAATTGGGAAATCGATAGCTAGGCTAGTGAATTCAGTGTCCACTGCAGTCCTGAAAGACTCATCTGATCTCTGCTGTAAGGACAGCGTCCTGACAGCACCCCAAAAAGCCCTTTTTAGGGCTGCAACATTAGTCTGCTTTTTTTTTTTCCTTTATATACATATTGCAGTTGCCTGGCCTGCCTGTGTGTGAGGAGCTGCAGGCCCACAGACTGTAGTGTGCCCACTGCCAGTGCTCACCCCTGTCATTCCGTGTGGCACAGGACTTTGCTTAAAAAAAGGCACTTAATTTTTACACTTTAATCTAAGGTTAGTTGCCTGCCAGTGTGTGTCAGGCTGACTTCCACTGACTGTAGTGTGCCCACTGCCAGTGCCCACCCCTGTCATACCGAGTGGCACAGGACTTTGCTTAAAAAATAGGCACTTCATTTTTACACTTTAATCTAAGGTTAGTTGCCTGCCAGTGTGTGTCAGGCCGACTTCAACTGACTGTAGTGTGCCCACTGCCAGTGCCCACCCCTGTCATCCCGAGTGGCACAGGACTTTGCTTAAAAAATAGGCACTTCATTTTTACACTTTAATCTAAGGTTAGTTGCCTGCCAGTGTGTGTCAGGCCGACTTCAACTGACTGTAGTGTGCCCACTGCCAGTGCCCACCCCTGTCATCCCGAGTGGCACAGGACTTTGCTTAAAAAATAGGCACTTAATTTTTACACTTTAATCTAAGGTTAGTTGCCTGCCAGTGTGTGTCAGGCCGACTTCAACTGACTGTAGTGTGCCCACTGCCAGTGCCAACCACTGATACCGGGTGGCACAGTAGCTTGCCGATAAATAAGGCATTTAATTTTTAGACAGTAGTCTAAATTCAGTTGCTTGCCTGCTGCCAGTGTGTGTCAGGCCCGCTTCCACTGACTGTAGTGTGCCCACTGCCAGTGCCAACCACTGATACCGGGTGGCACAGTAGCTTGCCGATAAATAAGGCATTTAATTTTTAGACAGTAGTCTAAATTCAGTTGCTTGCCTGCTGCCAGTGTGTGTCAGGCCCTCTTCCACTGACTGTAGTGTGCCCACTGCCAGTGCCAACCACTGATACCGGGTGGCACAGTAGCTTGCCGATAAATAAGGCATTTAATTTTTACACTTTAGTGTAATTTCAGTTGCTTGCCTGCTGCCAGTGTGTGTCAGGCCCGCTTCCACTGACTGTAGTGTGCCCACTGCCAGTGCCAACCACTGATACCGGGTGGCACAGTAGCTTGCCGATAAATAAGGCATTTAATTTTTACACTTTAGTGTAATTTCAGTTGCTTGCCTGCTGCCAGTGTGTGTCAGGCCCGCTTCCACTGACTGTAGTGTGCCCACTGCCAGTGCCAACCACTGATACCGGGTGGCACAGTAGCTTGCCGATAAATAAGGCATTTAATTTTTAGACAGTAGTCTAAATTCAGTTGCTTGCCTGCTGCCAGTCAGTGTGTCAGGCCCTCTTCCACTGACTGTAGTGTGCCCACTGCCAGTGCCAACCACTCATACCGGGTGGCACAGTAGCTTGCCGATAAATAAGGCATTTAATTTTTACACTTTAGTGTAATTTCAGTTGCTTGCCTGCTGCCAGTGTGTGTCAGGCCCGCTTCTACTGACTGTAGTGTGCCCACTGCCAGTGCCAACCACTGATACCATCTCCCCGTTCGAAAAATCTATTCAATAAATGGCACCCAGATTGGGGACGTTAGAGGGATTAAACTGATGAGAATAGTACTACAGAAAATACCACTCATATCGGGTGTGACAGTAAATTGCACGGCGCAGACGCAGTCACCGTGGATTAAAACAGAGTGGAGGGAGCCAGCGTTTTTTTAACCATCTCCCCGTCCGAAAAATCTGTTTAATAAATGGCCCCCAGATTGGGGAGTCGGGGACGTTAGAGGGATTAAACTGATGAGAATAGTACTACAGAAAATACCACTCATATCGGGTGTGACAGTAAATTGCACGGCGCAGACGCAGTCACCGTGGATAAAAACAAAGGGGAGGGAGCCAGCGTTTTTTTAACCATCTCCCCGTTCGAAAAATCAATTCAATTGACCTTTCGGGGACCCTTGGTGTTGTACGTGGCTGGGTGGAGGAAGAAACCTTCAATGACATCACCGGGACGTGGCTAGCTTGGTATCCAACCTTGTGCAAATGGGGAGTTTGCGGTTGTGCAAATGAACTGTTTGCGGTGCATTAAAAGGGGAGTTTGGTCTGTCAATGTCTGTGATGCGGGCGTAACCCTTACACTACCTGATCGATACAACATCATACCTGATCGTATACACACACTGGATGTTTTAAAGCACGTTATTCCAAACAATTTAGGAATGTTAGTTGATTTATGCCCTTTATGGATTAAAACCCGACTCTGCGTCCACTACGTAATTTTCCATGGGAGTTTTGCCATAGATCCCCCTCCGGCATGCCACAGTCCAGGTGTTAGACCCCTTGAAACAACTTTCTCATCACTATTGTGGCCAGAAAGAGTCCCTGTGGGTTTTAAAATTCGCCTGTCTATTGAAGTCTATGGCGGTTCGCCCGGTTCGCCAGTTCGCGAACATTTGCGGAAGTTCGCGTTCGCTGTTCGCGAACTGAAAATTTTATGTTCGCGACATCACTAGTGAAGATCTGTTCTAGAGTACTCCGCTCAGTAGCAGGCCAGGATAACACTTCCCTGCGGGCAGCTCCCTCCAGTTGCGCCAGCAGGATTTCCATTTGCTGGTCGGCATTTATAGGGTACAGTCGGAATAGTGCCAGCAACTTTTCTTTAAAGTCCCTTAGGGTATGGGTCTCTCCCCTGTAGCGGGGGAACCATGGGGCCCCGAAATAGTAAGGCATGGTAAAGGGCATCATGCTGGGGGCTGTAGGATGATTAGGAGCCGCAAGCTCTCCCGGGGCCGGCTGCTCAGGCACTCCCGGCTCTGACATGGTAGTCTATTGAGAGGTGGCCGCTGGCGACTAAAGGGGCCGGAACACTCCCCTTCCCTCCGGTTACAGGTGCTTACCGGTATCGCCGGGCTTGCGCAGGCCAAGTCTCGCGAGATTCCGGACGTCCTGAGAACGCGGTGACGTAGGAGAAGCAGGGCCGCGGCGGTGCGATGATGACGAGGGGCGGGATTCTCTGAGTCTTTGCAGGGATCCGCCCACGAAGGTCCTCAGCAGCGCGGGAAACTTTACTCCAGGCGGCTGGTGGCCATCTTGGTCACCATTCCCTGACAGATAGCAGGGTTGTTGTAAAGTCCACAAAACCACACTCCAATGCGGTGATTTTCTTCCTCTTGATAGCGCAACACTGCACAGCGCTTTTTGGAGGTTTTTGGTACACTTTGGGTATGTTTTTCAGTTCACAAAGTCCACTTGAAATAAACGGGTAGTTTGTCACTTTGGTCACAGGGCAACGGTATAAGGCACAAAGTTCACGCTTCTTGCACTAGAAAGCGTGCGTATCCTGTTCGTGACGCCAAAAGAGAGGTGCAGCGTACTCAAGTTGTGTTTGTAAATGTCCCTGGGTGTTGTAGTGCAATAGACACTGACCTGAGACGGCTGACTCTCTGCAAGGGCAGGTGATGATAGGAAATGTTCGTGACGCCAGTGCCAATTAAACGGTGGCACGCCGTTTGCTGATAGCAGGAATAACTGAGGAACACGTGAGGTTAAAGCAGAACTCCAACTTTAGTAGTTATCATGAATATAGGGACAATAACGGAAACGCAGTTCCTTTGCATACCGTCGATATTTCAATACAGTTGATGCAGGCAATACAGTTACAGCAAGGTGACTTCAGAGTGTTTAACTCAGGACTTGCAGTACAGGCCGCTTGCACTCTATTCCTGACTGATCCTGGAACATAGAAACTCTTCTCCAAGGTCCAATGCCCTGCTCTGGCGTATATCCTTGGTTTTATCTATATAAAGTACCTCCTCTGTGGACTTAAGTACCTCTTGCTTTCCTTGGCTTGCCTCTGTCCCTCTCAGCTTCCTCAGGCTCTAGAAACTTCTGAACTCAGGCTCCAGACTCACTTTCCCTTCCCTGACTGGGCCTTATATAAACTAGGGCTCCCTAGCTCCCTCTAATGACCAGAAGCTGGAATGACACCCCTAGCAGGCCTGTACATGAAAGTTTCACAGTAACAGGGAAATACATAGCATTACATTACATGACATTTTATAAAGATGACATATACCAACTTCCCCATAAGTAAGGGGAGACGACAGCACACCAAGTGACCCTTTTGTAGTGACGGGCATTACAGTCCCCGTACACTACAATACCACCAGCAGCGCGTCTACCAGCGTGCGCTTGTACTCGCGCACCTTACGATCACGCTCCAGTGACGGAATTAAGGACGGTACGTTGTCCTTGTAACGGGGATCCAGCAGCGTGGCCACCCAGTAATCAGCACAAGTTAAATTGTGGGCAACTTTGCGGTTGTTGCGGAGACACTGCAGCATGTAATCGCTCATGTGTGCCAGGCTGCCCAGAGGCAACGACAAGCTGTTCTCTGTGGGAGGTGTATCGTCTGTGTCCTCTGTATCCCACCAGTCACGCACCAGTGATGGCCATGAGCTGGTTTGGGTGCCACCCTGCTGTGAACACGGTTCCTCCTCCATCTCCTCCTCCTCATCCTCCACAACGGTTCCCTGGCTGGACAATTGTGTACCTGGCATTTGCGGGTGCAGGAACCCACCCTCAGAGCCACTTGTGAATGACTGGCCGTAAACCCTATGAAATGATCCCTCTTCCTCCTCCTCCTCCTGTGCCACATCCTCTTCCATCATCGCCAGAAGCGTTTTTTTGAAGGAAGCATAGAAGTGGGATAGTAGCGCTGAGAACGGCGTTATCAGTACTGGCCATGTTGGTGGAGTACTCGAAACAGCGCAACAAGGAACACAGGTCTCGCATGGAGGCCCAGTCATTGGTGGTGAAGTGGTGCTGTTCCGCCGAGCGACTCACCCGTGTGTGCTGCAGCTGAAACTCCACTATCGCCTGCTACTGCTCGCACAGTCTGGCCAGCATGTGCGAGGTGGAGTTCCACCTTGTGGGCACGTCGCATATGAGGCGGTGTGCGGGAAGGCCGAAGTTACGCTGCAGCGCTGACAGGCGAGCAGCAGCAGGGTGAGAACACCAAAATAGCGCACAGATGGCCCGCACTTTCTGCAGCAACTCTGACATATCGGGGTAATTTTTAAGGAACCTCTGCACCACCAAATTCAGCACATGCGCCAAGCAAGGTATGTGCATCAAACCGGCTAGTCCCAAAGCTGCTACGAGATTTCACCCATTATCGCACACCACCAGGCTGGGCTTGAGGCTCACTGGCACCAACTACTCATCGTTCTGTTGTTCCATGCCCGTCCACAGCTCCTGCGCGGTGTGGGGTTTGTCCCCCAAATAGATACGGTTTAAAAATGCCTGCTGTCGTTTACCCCTGGCTGTGCTGAAGTTGGTGGTGAAGGAGGCGGTAGAGGATGAGGAAGCGGAGTAGGAGGAGGAAGCAACAGGAGGCAAAGAGAAGCACCATACAATCCTCGGTGGTGTAAGGACATGCGCCAAACTGCTATCCGCCTCAGGCCCAGCCGCCACTACATTTACCCAGTGTGCTGTTAGGGAGATATAATGTCCCTGACCGTGCTTACTGGTCCACGTATCCATAGTTAGGTGGACCTTGCCACAGATGGCGTTGCGCAGAGCACACCTGATTTTGTCCCCCACTTGGTTGTGCAGGGAAGGGATGGCTCGTCTGGAAAAGTAGTGGCGGCTGGGCACGATGTACTGTGGGACAGCCACCGCCATAAGGCTTTTAAAACTCTCTGTCTCCACCAGACGGAATGACAGCATTTCAAAGGCCAGTAATTTTGAAATGCTGGCATTCAGGGCCGAGGATCGCGGGTGGGTAGAGGGGTACTTCCTCTTCCTCTCCAGTGTTTGGGAGATGGAGAGCTGAACGCTTCCGTGGGACATTGTGGAGATGCTTCGTGACCCAGGTGGTAGTGTTGCTGGCAGATCCTCTGTTTGCGGGGTGGAGGTGCCACTGTCACTCCAGAGGTGGATGAAGAGGCCGAGACTGCAGCAGAAAAGGAAGCAGGAGGAGCCAGAGACCTTTCTTGGTTTTTGAGGTGTTTACTCCACTGCAGCTCGTGCTTTGCACTTAGATGCCTGGTCATGCAGGTTGTGCTAAGGTTGAGAACGTTTATGCCTCGCTTCAGGCTCTGATTGCACAGCGTGCAAACCACTCGTGTCTTGTCGTCAGCACATTGTATGAAGAACTACGACGCCAGGGAACTCCTTGGAGCTGTATTGGGCAGTAGCAGGCGTACTGTCTAGGGGACTGCCGCTCCGCTTTTGCACCCTGCTCCTTCTTCTGCTGTGCTGGTGGCTCTGTGCGACCACCGCCTCTTCCTCCGAACTAGACAGGTCACTCGCATGACCATGATTCCATGTGGGGTCAAGGACCTTATCGTCCTCCACATCATCTTCCACCCAGTCTTCACGCCTGCCCTCCTTGTCGGTCTGCACACTGCAGAAAGCCACAGCAGTTGGCACCTGTGTTTCGTCATCATCCGAGACGTGCTGCGGTGGTCCTCCCATGTACTCATCTTGAAACATCTTGAAACATAAGTGGTTGGGCATCGGTGCACTCAATCTCTTCCACTTCTGGGGCAGGGCTATGTGGATGGCCCTGGGAAACCCTGCTAGCAGAGTCATCAAAAAGCAGAAGAGACTGTTGCATGACTTGGGGCTCAGACTGCTTTGCTGATTTGCAAGGGGGTGAGGTGAAAGACTGATGGACATCGGCTGCAGGTGCCAACTCTGATCTTTCAGCAGGAGACTGGGTGGAAGACAATGTGAAGGAACTGGAGGCACTGTCAGCAACCCAATCTACTATCGCCTGTACTTGTTCTGGCCTCACCATTCGTAGAGCCGCATTAGGCCTGACCAAATAACGCTGAAGGTTCTGTCGCCTACTCGCACCTGAGGAAGGTGTTTCACTTGTGCTTGTAGCTGGCACAGATCGAACACGTCCTCTCCCTGCAACAGGACCTCCACCAGCAGCACCACGACCATGTCCCTTATTTGCTCCCCTCATTCTCCGCAAATTTAGGATCTTGCCCAAAATGTTTTTTTTAAATGACAGAATATAACAGCAGTATCTAACGCGTGTATTTCACACTGACAGATGCAGCAAAGGCCGCAAATTTAGTATTTTGCCCAAAATGGGTGTTTTTTTAATAACAGAAGATAACAGCAGTATCTAACGCGTGTATTTCACACTGACTGATGCAGCAAAGGCCGCAAATTTTGTATTTTGCTAAAAAAAAATGTTTTTTTAAAACCAGAAAATTATTGCAGTATTTCAAGCTTGTATTTCACACTAACAAATGCAGCATTGGCCCCAGATGTAGGGTATTGCCAAAAATGAGTGCTTTTTTAAACCCAGAAAATTATTGCAGTATTTCAAGCTTGTATTTCACACTGACAAATGCTGAAAAGGCCCCTGATGTAGGGTATTGCCAAGAATGGGAGTTTTTTTTAAACCCAGAATATTATTGCAGTATTTCAAGCTTGTATTTCACACTGACAGATGCAGCAAACGCCACAAATTTTGTATTTTGCCCAAAATGGGTGTTTTTTTAATAACAGAATATAACAGCAGTATCTAACGCTTTTCACACTGACAGATGCAGCAAAGGCTGCAAATTTAGTATTTTGCCAAAAAAAATAGTTTTTTTAAACCCAGAAAATTATTGCAGTATTTCAAGCTTGTATTTCACACTGACAAATGCTGCAAAGGCACCAGATGTAGGATATTGCAAAAAAATTGGTGTTTTTTTAAACCAAGAATATTGCAGAATTTCAAGCTTGTATTTCACACTGACAAATGCAGCATAGGCCTCAGATGTAAGGTATTGACAAAAATCTGTGTTTTTTTAAACCCAGAAAATTATTGCAGTATTTCAAGCTTGTATTTAACACTGACAGATGCAGCAAAGGCCGCAAATTTAGTATTTTGCCAAAAATTGGTGTTTTTTTAAACCCAGAAAATTATTGCAGTATTTCAAGCTTGTATTTCACACTAACAAATGCAGCATAGGCCCCAGATGTAGGGTATTGACAAAAATGGGTGTTTTTTTAAACTCAGAAAATTATTGCAGTATTTTAAGCTTGTATTTCACACTGACAAATGCTTCAAAGGCACCAGATGTAGGATATTGCCAAAAATGGGTGTTTTTTTTAAACCCAGAATAGTATTGCAGTATTTCAAGCTTGTATTTCACACTAACAAATGCAGCATAGGCCCCAGATGTAGGGTATTGGCAAAATGGGTGCTTTTTTAAACCCAGAAAATTATTGCAGTATTTCAAGCTTGTATTTCACACTGACAAATGCTGCAAAGGCCCCAGATGTAGGATCTTGCAAAAAATGGGTGATTTTTTTAAACCCAGAATATAATTGCAGTATTTCAAGCTTCTATTTGACTGTCACAAATGCACATATGCTGTGCTGGTGCACTGAATTTGCATAAAATGGCCGCCAACGCCCACCTAACTAACAGACGGATAAAAGTTGTTTTTCTGTGTCACTGGGCTCAGGGCTGGGTAAAAAGATTGTGCACTGCACCCACAAAAGAAAATCTATGTAGATCGCTGAGTTAACAAGCACTTCTGATTAAAGATTCTTTCCTATTCTCTCCCTCACAGCAGCAGCATCCTATCCCTACACTAATCAGAGCAAAGTGACGTGCAGCGCTACATGACTTCAGCTTATATAAAGGCTGGGTCATATGCTGCACTGGCCAATCACAGCCATGCCATTAGTAGGTTCTAAGGGCACACAAGTTAAATGCTTGTTGATTGGCTGCTCTGCAGCCTTTCAAAAAGTGCCATTAACTCGCCGAACACCGAACCCAAACCCAAACTTTTAATGAAAAGTTCGGGTAGGGTGTCCAAAAATCCTAAAGTTCAGTACGAACCAGAACTTTACAGTTCGGGTTCGCTCAACCCTAGACAGAACCAATCAGTATATAAAAATACCCTTATAATACAGTGTTATAAGAAGCAATGGTGCAAAGGATATAATAGTGTTACTGGAACTGGCACCAGTTTCAGAACTAATGAGTGGCTTCTGGCACTAGGCTGGCACTTGGCTCCTTGCTTTGGAACACATAACAGACCCGTAGGGCATGTTCATACAGAGTTTTTTAAAGGGAATGTGCCATCAGAAAATGACCTATTGTTGAAATTACGTTTTATGTAATTATTTTTAGGATCTTGGGTGTATTTCTATTTTTCCATGTCACTATCTATATATAAAATAAACTGTATATACTCATGCAGTTTTCACACTGTCTTGAGAGCAGCTACATGTGGACAGGAGGGGACCTTATTGACTTCTATGGGGAAGTTTTATAGGCATGCTCTGTGACCTCTGCAGAGGTCAAGAGAGAGTAGATAAGCTGTGCTATCACCTATTGTGAATGGTGGATCCTGTGTTATCTATGCAGAGGTGATACTTATTCTTATTATTAGTGGCCACTGTGAAAATTGCAGGATTATATACATTTAAAAAAAATATAGATAGTATTAACTCTACAATGCAACATCTATCTCCTTTCTCCAATTCTCTCCTGAATTTAAAGTCTGGAAATCTCGTCCCCTTTCGGTTGCTACCCAAATTAATCTGATAAAATTATTCTACCAAAATGTCTTTATGTGTTTCATTCTGCAGTACCTATTCCTAAAAGGCTATCTCGAGAATTAGATTCCGTCACTAGACCCTTTATCTGGGGAAATTCCCGCTCCAAACTGAGTTTGGAAATCTTACGGCACCCAGAACCCTGGGATGGCATGGTTCTTTCAGACTATTACTATTTTTTACTATTTTACTATTTAGCGGGATAAGTACGACATCTCTACTTTTGGATTATTCAGACTTCTCTACACTCCTCCGAATACTTTCTGGGATATTATTTAGACTTGTACACTATGTGGACACTCTCGGACCAACCCACCTTGATTTCAAAGCCACTCCTTCCCCTACATAAGACTGCACAATTGTTTTGGACAGAAACCAAGATACTTGCCCACTTTAATGCCATCATTGACGATATGCCTCTATGGAATAACCCATGTTTATCACACCTTCTCAATATTCAAATGGTTGAGATTTGGTAGACTGTTGGGGTACACTATCCAGGAGATATACTTAGTTAAAATGCACTTCACGGACCTGATGAACAAGTTTGAAATCTCTAGAACACCATTCTTTTCTTATTTACAGCTTAGATCTGCGGTCAGAGTCCAGTTCCCCATTCCAGATAGTCCATTTTCACACTACCTGCTAATAGGTGTTCAAGACTCAAGGCCCTAAAGGCTTCAAAACAAACTTTCTTTCGTCCCCCCTGGCGGTAACTGGTAAATGGATAACACAAATTCCAACACTCATGGATTCCTCGATAGATGATTTATTAAAATCACACCTTAAAGTATCAGTCAATAACTCATTCAGTTATATATCCACCATATATATCTCACCCAGGTCAGATATTTCACAATGGGCAGGATCTCCTCCACTGCTTGCCCAAGTTGCCAAGTACTGGATGCAGACTTCTGGCACATGATATGGTCTTGCAATCCCATTGTGACATTTTGGATGTCAGTCACCAGGACCCTTACAACTTTACTGTCCATCTCAGTCCCCCATGTTCCCGAGGTATAGGTCTACTGGACGTTGAAATCTGTGATTACTATATGATGAGTTTTCTCTGTGAATCCTTGTTCATGGCCCGCAAATGCATAACATTATTATGCTATAGCCCCAATGTCCCTATGCTAAGTATGTGGAGATTTGAGCTTTATCAGATCTTGTCATTTATTGCCATGGTATTTAAACACGGTAAATTTGACAGGATTCGGGGAATCTGGTGCAATTCGCTGCAGACTCACTCCCGAGATTCCGTCAGATACCCTGGGAATCAGCACTTCAACTGCTCAGCGCTCAGTTCACTGATATCTCGATCATGATCTTTTCATTGTTACATATATTTAGCTCCTTTTTTGCTTTGCCACTGCCTGTGCCCTGTCAATAAAAGCAGACTTGGAGGAGCTGGCCACAGAAATGAGCGGAGCTTGGATACAACAAAAGCAATGCTGACGCCCTCATTGCACCAAAGGCCTAATTTGCATATTAAGAAAAATTATCAGAACTCGGAAACGGACCCTCGGATCAACAAAACAAAAACTGAGTTTTAATCAGGTGAACTACAGTTATGTATTTATGGGAAGGATGGGAAGGTCGCTGGTGACATTTCTAAAATGGCTCTGGAAGAAATTAAAACTTACACACTTTACCCTTTGTAGTTATTAGCTAATAGGTTTGCGACCTATGGTACAAATGCAAAAGAAAATGGAATGTAAAGTGTCTCTGCACCTTTGTTATCCTGCAGATAGTTATATACAAATAACACTCAATCAATCTTGTGAATGAGTAGGACCTGTGCATGAGACACCTTAGGCAACGAGAGCAAAGATACAAAGCCAAAGTAAAAGACTTTCCAGCTAAAACATCCAACAATGACCAAAATAAAATCCAACAAAGCAAATCAACTATTGAACATGTAGCTGCTTTTGGTTGCCCCTCATGTTCATTTGTGTCACAGGAAGAACTGAGCTATAATGAGTGTTTATATCGTCATAGATCAGAGATAAGGAGCCATCAGCTGAGCTGCCTGGCGGAACACAGTGAAAACAGACAGCAGACTACTAGAGAAACTCAAGTCTGCACAGAGAAAAGGGTTCAACATTTTTAATAAAGACCAATTGAAAAAATTAAATTTTAGTTAAAAATGAGTACAATGCAATAATAAAAAAAATTGCCCCCAAAATTGTACATAGCCTTTAAGTACATAGTCAGTCAGAGTCTTCATGGTGGCCTAGTTATGGCTCAGAGCTTGAGACCTTACCCTAGGTTTCTAACTGCATCCCCAATTCCATTTTTGTGTTCTGTAATGGAAAAAGAAAAGCATAAATTACAACATGCCGAACACCGACACACCCCACTGACTACAATGGGTTGCTGTTATGGCGTCAGTCATTTTATCGGAAAAAAACAACAGAGGCTTGTGGTGAAACCACTGACACAGATGTGAACCTAGCCTAATGGACCTTCTCCTGCTCTGGAGGAGCTAATATCCCTCACATAAACAGCAAACATACGGCTGCAGAGCTGTCATTACTGGCCCTCCAGGGTCATATAAATATGAATAATTCATTATACTAGAAATGTATACAGAAGACATATTTTGCATTCCATTACAGAAAGACGAAGCTTCTCCTTCAATTATTAAACACACTTACATAATAGCGGCCATTACGTAATCTTGTTTTAAGATGCCTCTTACTCTTTTGGGTGCAGTTTCACTTTAATGAAGAAAGCGAAATCAGAGCCACAGTTGCCATAGTAACTGGCCTGCATCTTCTTTCCAGAAATGAAGACGTGGATGTCGCTATAAGATTCCCCTCTTTGTCTTGATTAGCTACAAGAATAGAAATTATTTCTAGAGAATGTTTGCTGAGGATATTTTTGACAGAGAAGGTGAGAGCACGGCGATGTATTAACTCTTCATAGACCTGATGGCATTGTGCAAGACATTATGGAGCAACCACACGGTCAACAGCAGAAGAAAATCTAATTGTGACTGCAGCCATCCAGTATATATTCTTCTAATATATAAAGCTGAGTGTGTGTGTATGTCCGCTAAAGGAATCCGAACCGTCGCATTTACAATCACGAAATTTGGCACACAGGTACATCAGGTGTCCGGGAAGGTTTTAGAACAGGTCTCAGCTCTCTAGGACGTTCCCGAGATATTCCCAAAAAATGCATTAGCCAATGGAAGCTTGGTCACATGACCCTTATCAGCCAATAGAAGCTCGCAGGTCCTCCAGCCTCCACATACATTACTCCAGGTTTCCATAAAAACCCAGCCATTTATTTTCACTGCTGTAGGTCAGCTTTAAAGGAAATCTGTCACCAAAATAATGGCTATTGAAGTAAAGCCTTAGCCTAATAGCACCTTATTTCAAGACGTGCCCTGGTGCCAGCAATAGATCCTCTGAAAATCCAGTTTATCTGGTATGCAAATGAGCCAGTAAGAAGGCGCCCAGACACGTCCCCTGCCACAATGTGTCCACCCTCAAAAGACAAACTTAAAACCCCGTCCCCAGGTCCCGCTAAGCCACGCCCATGATCTGGTTAGGCCACGCCCCCTCACACTCCTTAGCTGACAGGGATTGAAAAAATTAAATGATAAAAATCAACTCTTAGGCCCTGCTAGGCCACGCCCCGATTCAGTTAGGCCACGCCCCCACCTATTAGCCAACAGGTTTTTAAAAAATGAAGTTAAAAATCAACTTCTATCAGCTGCAGAGGTGGGAGGGAGGGTGACTTTCTCCCTGCAGCTCACACTCAGACAGCATAGTGCTGCTGTCTTAGACTGAACTGTTCAAAAGGACACGCCCTCGATCCAGTTAGGCCATGCCCCCTCCCACTCCTCAGCCGACAGGTTTTGAAAAAATGAAGTTAAAAATCAACTTCTAGGTCCCGCTAAGCCACGCCCTGATCAGGTTAGGCCACGCCCCTCCCACTCCTCAGCCGACAGGGATTGAGAAAATGAGGTTAAAAATCAACTTCTGTCAGCTGCAGAGGTGGGAGGGAGGGTGACTTTCTCCCTGCAGCTCACACTCAGACAGCACAGTGCTGCTTTATGAGAGTGACCTGTTCAAAAGGACATCCTTGTGTCCATTCAGGCCCTATGCCAGATGGAGGACAGGGAGTCTGAAAGTCGGACTGTCCGGCTGCTGTGGAGGTCACAGTTAAGGGGATGGTCCGCTATGGAGGTCAGTGTTAAGGGGCAGATTGCTGTAAAGGCCACTGTTAAGGGGGCGGGCCCCTGTGGAGGTCACTGTCAAGGGGGTGGTATGCTGTGAAAGTCACTGTTAAAGGGGAAGGCTGCTGTAAAGGTCAAAGTTAAGGGGGTGGGCTGCTGTGGAGGTCCAATTTTAAGGGACGCTGCACTGTGGGGGGGGGGGGTCAGTGTAAAGGGGTGGGGGGCTGTGAAAGTAACTGTTTTGGGGGCAGGGTTCTGTAGGTGTTACTGTTATAGTGGATAGTGTTGATATCTTTTAACGACACACACAAACATTAAATGAAATAAATTAAATATACCCAAGCGAAGTCGGGTCCTTTACCTAATATATATATATATATACAGGGAGTGCAGAATTATTAGGCTAGTTGTATTTTTGAGGATTAATTTTATTATTAAACAACAACCATGTTCTTAATGAACCCAAAAAACTTATTAATATCAAAGCTGAATATTATTGGAAGTAGTTTTTAGTTTGTTTTTAGTTTTAGCTATTTTAGGGGGATATCTGTGTGTGCTGGTGACTATTACTGTGCATAATTATTAGGCAACTTAACAAAAAACAAATATATACCCATTTCAATTATTTATTTTTACCAGTGAAACCAATATAACATCTCAACATTCACAAATATACATTTCTGACATTCAAAAACAAAACAAAAACAAATCAGTGACCAATATAGCCACCTTTCTTTGCAAGGACACTCAAAAGCCTGCCATCCATGGATTCTGTCAGTGTTTTGATCTGTTCACCATCAACATTGCGTGCAGCAGCAACCACAGCCTCCCAGACACTGTTCAGAGAGGTGTACTGTTTTCCCTCCTTGTAAATCTCACATTTGATGATGGACCACAGGTTCTCAATGGGGTTCAGATCAGGTGAACAAGGAGGCCATGTCATTAGATTTTCTTCTTTTATACCCTTTCTTGCCAGCCACGCTGTGGAGTACTTGGACGCGTGTGATGGAGCATTGTCCTGCATGAAAATCATGTTTTTCTTGAAGGATGCAGACTTCTTCCTGTACCACTGCTTGAAGAAGGTGTCTTCCAGAAACTGGCAGTAGGACTGGGAGTTGAGCTCCATCCTCAACCCGAATAGGCCCCACAAGCTCATGATGATACCAGCCCAAACCAGTACTCCACCTCCACCTTGCTGGCGTCTGAGTCGGACTGGAGCTCTCTGCCCTTTACCAATCCAGCCACGGGCCCATCCATCTGGCCCATCAAGACTCACTCTCATTTCATCAGTCCATAAAACCTTAGAAAAATCAGTCTTGAGATATTTCTTGGCCCAGTCTTGACGTTTCAGCTTGTGTGTCTTGTTCAGTGGTGGTCGTCTTTCAGCCTTTCTTACCTTGGCCATGTCTCTGAGTATTGCACACCTTGTGCTTTTGGGCACTCCAGTGATGTTGCAGCTCTGAAATATGGCCAAACTGGTGGCAAGTGGCATCTTGGCAGCTGCATGCTTGACTTTTCTCAGTTTATGGGCAGTTATTTTGCGCCTTGGTTTTTCCACACGCTTCTTGCGACCCTGTTGACTATTTTGAATGAAACGCTTGATTGTTCGATGATCACGCTTCAGAAGCTTTGCAATTTTAAGAGTGCTGCATCCCTCTGCAAGATATCTCACTATTTTTTACTTTTCTGAGCCTGTCAAGTCCTTCTTTTGACCCATTTTGCCAAAGGAAAGGAAGTTGCCTAATAATTATGATGTCATTAGACCACACCCCTTCTCATTACAGAGATGCACATCACCTAATATGCTTAATTGGTAGTAGGCTTTCGAGCCTATACAGCTTGGAGTAAGACAACATGCATAAAG
>NC_053391.1:47704622-47730150 GCF_905171765.1 Bufo bufo
TCCAAACAAAATCATTGGTAATCCCCTTGAAATCAGTAGAACATCTATTGCTTTCAATGAACATGCCAGGACTTATTCACTCCAACCTATAGAGGCCAGGGTCCAAAACATACTTTATTACATCAAAATTAGCCAATAGGGTCATAAAGGTTTTAAAGGTTTTTCTAACCCAAGCAAAATTTTAAAACCCCTTTGAATCAAAGGAACATTTTAGTTGCTCTATGAACTACACTCATGTAGACAATAAGAAATATGTGGTCTTTCCATTACTCAAAGGGGTTGTCTAGAATTTGGCCAAAAATAGCACCACACCTGTCCGTAGGATGTGTAACTCTCCATTGATGTAAATGGGGATGGGCAGCAATACCACATACAACCCATGGACAGGTATGGAGCTGTTTTTGGAAAAAAGCATAATTTTTTCTAAAATCTGGCAACCTATAAACAAATGGTAAAATTTTTAAATCTCATGATTAATGAATCAATGTTTTTATGTACAGGTGGCCATAAAGGTTATTGATAAGAAAAAAGCCAAGAAGGACACTTATGTAACCAAGAACTTGCGTCGGGAGGGTCAGATCCAACAGATGATTCGGCACCCCAACATTACTCAGCTGCTGGATATCCTGGAGACGGAGAACAGTTATTATTTGGTTATGGAGCTGTGCTGTGGAGGAAACCTCATGCATAAAATTTACGAGAAAAAAAGACTGGAAGAGCATGAAGCAAGAAAATACATCCGGCAACTGATTCAAGCTGTTGAACATCTGCACCGTGCTGGAGTTGTCCACAGGTGACTACAATATTTGCTGAGTTTCAAGTTATATTTATATATTCCCAATAGTAAGACACAGACTGGTTGCTAATACACTGCCAAACAACCACAGCCTTATATATGAGGTTATCAGGCAGTGCATCCCTAGCAACCAATCTATATTAGGTATTTGGATTAAAGGGGTTGTACAGGTTTAGAAAATGTGGCTTTATAACAAAGACATTCCCACACCTGTCCAGGGGTTATTTGTGGTATTGCAAATCAGCCCCATTTATCCATTCAATTCCCAGTATTAGCTATTTTCGGAAGTCCTATAGCAGTGAAATGAGAGGATGATGCCTGTGCACGGTGTGCTCTCCCTTCACAGTGGGGCTCCATTCTTAAGATAGGAGCAAGTCCTTTAGGTGGCACCCTTACCTATCAGACCTATCGATATGCTATACATTTCCAGTGGGAGAATACCTTAAAGCTGGCTATACACATTAGATATACAGTATGGCTGCTGAACTGGCCAATTTCAGGAAGTTTGGCTGACCATCTTATGTGTATGGGGCCTTCTGACTTCCCCAATGACGGATGTTGGGGGAGATAACTATTAGGCATGTTTGAGTTGAATGCCTGAACATTTTGTTCTCGGGGGCGATAAGCACCTTTGGAAGCAACTTTCTCCCCAATCACTTCATATGTATGCTTGGCCAAACAGAGTATGCATATGTTTGGGAGGATAGGGACAGATATCTGTCGCCTGACTGAATGTTCGGCCAACAGTGCAGGGCCTGCATCAGGGAAGTACTGCAGTAGGGGTCTTTACAACAGAGCAGTCCCTTAGACTTGTGGTAACTCTTTTGCCTGCAATACAGAAGGTCTGGGGTTCAAGTCCTATCAAGACCTGCAGAAAACATTTTTTTTACTATATTATTTTCAGTGCTTGGTAAACAGGGTAAATAAAAGTGGCACAATTCCCCACCCCCCCACCCCCCCCTTCATTTAACTGATAATAAAAGTTGATAGAAGTTAAAATCTTACTTATGTGTATGGCAAAATGGCCTCATGCAAAGAAAAAGCTATGGCTGTTATGTCTATGAATGCGAGAAGGGACGGTCGGGGGCACATGGTTTGCCTGTATGGGGCCCTGAAATTCCTGATAGCAGCCCTGATCTTGTGTATGTCCAGCTTTAGACCATGCACAGCCATAGCCCTTAGTGAGAACTGATTGTCACCAAAGTAAGCTTCAAATTGGGTTGTCTTCTGCTGGAGCTTTGGGCCTCGTTATTGTGGATCTACCACAGGATTTTCTGGTACTCTGGTGGGCCAATCTGACTCTGGTGATAGATCTTAATTGTGTCCTTTTACAATATTAAGTAGTTTCCATTGCTTTCCAATTATATTCATTATGGAGCAGGGCGTCTACATTATTTAGGTCATGATTAGCTAGGACTTGAAGGTCAGAAGATTTGCATGGCAATCACCGGAGGACTGACACTCTGTTTACTCTGCATTAAAGCTCAGATCTATTTAAAGACGACTCAAAAGGCAGATAATTGCTCCAAGATTAGATATGTTTCTCTTCAGTTGCAACGATAAAAGGAGATCGCTCTCAGAAAACAGGCCATTTATTTACGACAGCAGTACTGAAATGGCACAGGACAATTTTAGATGTCGGAAACGTTTGCAGAATTCTCTGAATGAATGAGTCACCCCTATTGTTAGCAGAAAGATCACAACTTTGTGTGAAGTTTCAATTATTCATAAATTTCTGCTGGCAAGAATGCATGAAAGACAGGAGATATTAATACAATGGGAGAGCAGTCACGACCAGACAAGGATTTACCTGGCTCCTTTGTGCAAGGGGTGAAGTTATAAATAGGATCGCGGAGAATGGGCTTTGTGAAATAATATTCTGGGGGACGGGAACTGCTCCGCTCATTCTGAATGCGCATCTGAGTTCTCATACACCTAGAAAGGAAAGTTCACGGACCTCAATTTGCTGAGTCGAATGAGGAATTGTATTGTTATTAAATCACTCTAAATGAGAATCATCGGGAAATACAAGTCCATGAGATTGACAAGTCCTCTTGTGCTAAAAATTCCATAGAAGCGTTTCTTAAAGGAACACTTCAGGTAAAACTGCATGGTCTGAGAGGGCGGGGAATGACACAGGAACTTGCAGAACACCAAATAGAGAATATGTGTCATGGACCGCCCCTTCAGGCCCGTCACAATGTACTAGTTTTACCCTGAGTGTTCCTTCAAAGGGGTGTTCCCATTTCGGCCAATGATGGCATATTGCTGCGATGAGGTCAATGTCCGATAGGTGCAGATCCCACCATTATAACCTGCTCCCATCTCCAGAACAGACCCCCCCAAAGTGAAGGTGCAAGCGCGGCCATCCTCCATTCACCACTACGGGAGTTTAGAAAATGAATCCACGGTTTGTTCTCCTTCACTTTGAGCACCTCGTTCTGGAGATAGGAGCGGGTCCTAGAGATGGGTCCAGCACCTATCTGACATTTATGGCATATCCCAGTAATATGCCATCGTTAGCTCAAATGCTCCAAACCCTTTAAACATATGTTTTATAAAAAAAAAAACTGGATAACAAGAATATGGAGACTATTACAGTTCCTCTAAGGGGCAATTGCCCATCATTTTCTTGAAGAATCAGTTCCATTCACCTGAATGGGGTTTGCAGAAATCCGTATGCTTGCCTCCCCATTCCAAAAAATGGAACTGATTTTCAGGTGAGAAAAATTCTGCTACAAAATCTATAGCATGTGAGTGCACCCTTATTGTCAGAAAACCTGGTAGAAAACGGTGTCAGGATCCCTGCTTGCTGTCAGAGAAAACATTCTTGTTTACCTCTGGATGCTGAAAACATGCACAGATCTACCCCTTCTCACAGATGGCTACAATTGCATCTGTTCTAAGGCTACTTTCACACTTGCGGCAGAGTGATCCGACAAGCAGTTCCATCGCCGGAACAGCCTGCCGGATCAGGCAATCTACATGCAACCGGACAGCATTTGTAGATGGATCCGGATCCGTCTCACAAATGCATTACAAGAACGGATCCGTCTCACAAATGCATTGCAAGAACGGATCCGTCTGTCTGTTTGTCATACGGACAAACTAGTCCGTTTCGATTTTTTTTCGATTTTTTTCCGGTCTGCGCATTTTGAATGCCGGATCCGGCACTAATACATTCCTATGGAAAAAAATGGCGGATTGCTCTCTATTCAGAACGCATGGGGATAAAACTGATCAGTTCTTTTCTGGTATAGAGCCCCTAGGACGGAACTCAGTGCCGGAAAAGAAAAACGCAAGTGTGAAAGTACCCTAAGCTAAGCAGCCTGCATTTCAGACTGATACATTTGACCTGCATTCATACATTGTAGCAACGACTAAGGCTACTTTCACACTGGCGTTCGGTGCGGATCCGTCCCCATTGACTTACATTGTAAGTCTAGACGGATCCGTTAGGCTCAGTTTCGTCAGGCGGACACCAAAACACTGCAAGCAGCGTTTTGGTGTCAGCATCCAGAGCGGAATGGAGGCTGAACGGAGGCAAACTGATGCATTCTGAACGGATCCTTATCCATTCAGAATGCATTGGGGCTGAACTGATCAGTTTTGGGCCGCTTGTGAGATCCCTGAAAAACGGATCTCACAAGCGGACCCAGAAATGGCAGTGTGAAAGTAGCCTTAATAAAAACAGAAATTCTTGTACCAAAGCAACGTATGAAATAAATGCAGACGTAAATACATGGCCGGGAAGAAAAATGAAAAGCGTTGACTGCGTATAGCTAGAGGACCTTTTCATTTTAGCAAGGAGGCTTGTAAGCCTCATGCGCGTGACCGTCTGCAGTCCATGGGCAGCATCACATATAATAGTAACTGACAAATGCAATCTTTTCTGTGCAATTACTGTCTGATTGCTGACGCTTCTCCTCTGCAGTGTGAGCCATAGATAAGCGTTTTTCACGTTTCACTCTGTGACATGCATTACACAGGGTGGGTAGCAATATGAGACCTTATTCTTGGGTTGACTGTGCAAATACCACCATAGAATTGCTAAAACCAGGACTCCATGACAAAAATAAAAGAGGAACCCCTCCTGATGCTGCTTCATACCACCAGACTCTCTCTCCTGTGCTTGTGCTCCCTGCACCAGCATGGTCTGAACTTACCCTCTTTCTTCATCTTGTGATGCCCATGCCGATTTACAGAACCTATGGTTTAAGTGGTTAAAAGGCCAAATTTAGCTGGGGCCCTCACTACTAGACCGGATACACCCTTGAAACATAGCTGACCTCAACTGACTGCATCATAGTGATTTATAATACAGTCAGTTCCTATCTGATTATGGGTCTATTGTACTGTACTCTTATTATCAGTGAAGTACAATAGACCCTCGGTCAGATAGGAACTGACTGTATAAATCACTGTGATGCAGTCAGTTGGGGTCAGGGGATGCGGCCGACACACGGGGTGTGTTTCCCGGACAGAGCACTGTTGTGTAAGGGTACTTTCACACTTGCGTTAAACTTTTCCGGCACTGAGTTCCATCCTAGCGGCTCAGTACCGGAAAAGAACTGATCAGTTTTATCCTAATGCATTCTGAATGGAGAGAAATCTGTTCAGGATGCATCAGGATGTCTTCAGTTCTGTCTTTTTGACTTTTCAGGACGGAGAAAATACTGCAGCATGCTGCCGTTTTATCTCCGTCCAAAATTCCGGAACACTTGCCGGAATGCCGGATCTGGCACTAATTTACATTGAAATGTATTACTGCCGGATCCGGCATTAAAAATACCGCACTATCGGATCGTCCTTCCGGTCTGTGCATGCTCAGACCTTTAAAAATGTGGGAAAAAAAAAATAGAAACGGATCCGTTTGTCCGTATGACAAATAGACAGACGGATCCAGTCTTGCAATGCATTTGTAAGGAGACGCATCCGCACCCGGATCCGTCTACAAATGCTATCCGTTTGCATGCAGATTGCCGGATCACTCTGCCGCAAGTGTGAAAGTAGCCTAAATCAGGCCTTATTCTGTTTTGCTTGAGTCAACCATAAATTGCATTTTGCTGACGGGTTAGCAAAGCACTGGCAATAAAATTGAAATCTTCCAAGTGATTTCAATAATAAGGTTATGTTAGATATACAATCTCATGATGGTTTGATCTAGTCTAGTACTATTAATGCCTTCTTAGTTAATAGAGGGGGACCCCCAATTTGGAACCTCCATCAATCATCCTGGCATCTTTTTCTCTAGAGGACCTAGCCTATTTGCACATTCTTTAAACACTCTATTGATTCAAAGGCCACCATGTAATACTTCATCTCCCCTGTGGTGGTGCTACAGGGTAATTGCACACTCACTGCTACATTGATAAACTACAGCTGATCACTACGATCAGTCGATCCAAGGCCGACAACCCCTTTCATATATCCAACATTCCGAGAAAATTGGCACTAAAACAAAAAAAAGTTTATTATATCTTAGGACACATATAACAAAATGAAAATAAAATCTCCTACGTTTCGCATGCACACTTAACCATAGCTATGAAACGTGTAGGATGTTGTATTTAAATTTTGTTATATGTGTCCTAAAATACAGTACATTTGGAATTTTAGCGAAGTGCTGATTCCCAAGAATTTGGGATGTACCTGAAGTTTCGAGCACCGCAGTATAAAACTCATGGTTTTGGGCGAGCTGATTGTTCTGCTTTTTATAACCCCTCAGTACTTTTTCTGCTGGGTAACTGGTCTGGCCTTCCTGATAATAGCTAGCAATTTCTCCCATGACCTAGAGAAACCTTTCTGCCATGATAATCTGACATTAGCTCCTGCAGAATTGCTGCTTCTCCGTAACACACTCAGTAATTGTTGTCTTTCCCGCAGAGACTTGAAGATTGAAAATCTGTTACTGGATGAGAACAACAACATCAAGCTTATCGGTATGTAAATTCTTTAATGAGCCTCCCATTAACATTGTATTCCTCCGTTTACTCTTGATCTGCCCAAGCAGAGATTACATGTTGTCTCAATGGAGTCTCTGTGCTTCCATTGTATTCCGCTTCCTTTTCCTCCCTCTCCTGCCAAACCTCGCTGCTGACTGTGCACTTAGTTGTCTGTGAAGTTTGGCGCCCCATCATTAATTCTTTCGATGGAGGCTGTGAGTGACACATTAGCACATAGGATTTTTCTTTTCCTGAAATTGTGGAATTTTGGTTCATTAAATGAGCTGAAGAAATCCATTATACTGTAAAATTTCTTCCATTTCTTTAGAAAGTATGATAATCCAGCACAGAGTACTTACTAGTGGGTTTTATTAGTAATCTGGAACCTATCAAGTGATTGATGCTGGATTATATGTATATGCAGGAATGGGAAAATTCCAGGAACCAGGTCGCTATTGAGGCCAGAAATATGCTACTGGTGTCCAATGTTTTTGAGAGTGTTTTTTTATGAATATCTATGGAAGTCCTTATTACTTAACTACAAACTATATCAGGGATGGCCAACCTGCGGCTCTCCAGCTGTTGCAAAACTACAACTCCCAGCATGCAAAGACTGCCTACAACTATCAGCCTACGGCAGGGCATGGTGGGAATTGTAGTTTTACAACAGCTGGAGAGCCTCAGGTTGGCCAGCCCTGAACTATATGGTCTCAGTGGCTACTGAAGACTACAGAATTGTGTCCACTCCTGTGATATGTTTAATTGGTACAAGACATTCCTGCAAAAATATTATTTTTCTGGTACTATTTTAAATTTTTTTTACTTTTTTGAGGGGATTCTCTGGACTTGCAGACATAGATATGTGCAACAATTGGGGAATAAACATTTATAATTTGTACAGTAGAGATGCAGAACAATAAATAGCCGTATCCAAAACCTTCTCTCCCACCTCAGACATTGATGGTATCTCATTAGGATATGCCACCAATATCAGATAGGTGCGGGTCCCACTTCTGGGACCTGCTGATATCTCCAGAACTGGCTCCCGAAGTGAAGGAGAGTGCAATGCACAAGAGCAGCCACCTTCCATTCACCTCTATGCAAGTTCTGAAAATAAACAAGCGATGGCTAGGCAAATACAGGCAGTCCCATGGCATTGAATGGACGGGTGGTCATGCATACTTGGAGCTCTCTATTTTGTGCGCACTAGCTTGGCTATTTTAAGAACTTACATAGCATTGAATGGACAGCAACCGCTAATGGAAAGCACCCTAACCTATTTGACATTGATGATATATCCTTGCAGTATGCCATCAATGTATGAGATGAGCCAAACCCTTTAAGCTGGCCATATACTAGGGATTTCAGACTGCTGTTTTCCGAATGAGTTGTTGTGAGTGGTTGGTCTGTGAAGTCAATGCCATGTTGGTCATCTTGGAAGTCATTTTAGAATGCCATGTGGCAAATCAAGATTAATCTCTACCAGAAACTGAGACCTGGTCTTGGCCTCCATGCAGATCATTCATTCAGCATTAACAATAGTTTATGTATATTTTTAGATTTTGGATTGAGCAACTGTGCTGGAATCCTGGGTTATACAGACCCTTTCAGTACACAGTGTGGAAGTCCTGCCTATGCTGCTCCAGAACTCTTGGCAAGGAAGAAATATGGGCCCAAGGTGGACGTCTGGTCTATGTAAGTATTTTTAGTTTTGTGTAGATTGATGTAGATCATTTCATGAAGCAGTATGACTTGTGGTCCAAATATAACTTTTGTTTCTAATTTATTAGACGACCTTTGCAATAAATATTGGTCCTACTAGTCTTATTTATTCAGAGAGAATGCAGAGAGATCCGGCAGGCTGTTCCCTGATGGATCCCTAGCGCTAGTGTGAAACTGAGTAAATTGTGTAGCCAGATAGTTTAGGACATTAAATTCTATCTCCTAGGATGTATCCAGACTAGGAGAGTAACAACTAACTATGTAACCCCCTCCAAGTTTACCACCATCAGGGGGTTCAAGCAATAGAATGGTTTTGATTATTAGGGTCTTTAGTCTGTCCCTTACAGGTGCACACCAAATTTCTGTCTATCTTGCTATTATCCACAGTAGTCCATACTGCTCATATCTGAGGCTTCTATACTGTTGAATGAAGTGTTCATCTCTGACTCCATATGTTGAAAAATGTATCACACCATCCTAAAAGTTAAAACTTGGACTTGTTTTTGTTGGTCAATGCATATTATAGATATATGGTAATCTTTAATCACAAATGTCTTATGTTGGGCATGCAAAATTTTTGAATGTGGCAGCATTGAGCAAATATTGTAGCATTGGTGGTAAATCGTTGGATCTATGGTGCCTACTAGTGTTAAGCAAAGCACGCTTCGGATCATAGATCTGAAGTCATTTTGTTCAAAACTTCATTTCGTTGCTGTACAGAGACCCATCTCCGTACAGCATTCAAATGTATGGGCTTTGCGGAGGTGAAATTAGTTATGTCTGAAGTCTTGCGAGACGTTGTCGAATAACTTCGAACTTCGGTTATTCAATTGGAAAACCATTCTAAAACTGGGATCCAAAGTCTGCTTCGGTACCAACTGGTTCCTTTGGTATGGAAGCCGACTTCGGATTACAGTTTTAAAATGGTTTTCAAGTTGAATAATTAAATGCCAAAGTTCTTCACTGAAGTCTCGCCAGACTTCGGACTTAGTGACTTCTGCAAAGCTCATACACTTCAGATCTATGATACGAAACGCGCTTCGCTCAACACTAGCGCCTACCTTAAATGGTGTTCTGCTGTCCTGGGAAATAATAGGTAGACATGCCATGCAATATTTACCATCTTTGACTCTCCCTTCACACTTGTATTGGAATGTAGACAAATAGACTTTTGCCAGGGCCGTTGACCTTTTGTTTGTAGAGATGTTCTTCACCAAAAGTAAGCTTTCCTTGACCACATGCAAAGCGTGATGATGGCAATGAGCAACCCAGCTGTCCAGCTTCAGCCACCCTCAAATGCCAACAAACAGTGACATGAAATGTCTGTTTTGCTTTAACTAATTGTAGTCTGATGTTTGATGAGAGAACAAACAGAGCAGGAGGCACACATGGCCACCAAATGGGGAAGAGTATGCCATGACTGCTGACGCCAGGCAATTAGACAATAGTTTACAATGTCATTGTCTTTGTAGATGGTTCAACCTTCCAGCTTTTCTGGATTAGGGAAAAATAAGAAAAAATGTGTTAATCATGGGAAAACATAAGCTGTCTTTTAAAATAAAGGAGGTCTTCTCAAGCTTTAGATTTCATGATTTGGCCTGTAATGTAACAAGAGACTTATATATGCAAATTAGCCCTTTCCAAAAAACTGAGGAGAAGGTTGAGCCTCTGGTGCTACAAGCTGGAAGGTTGCTATCCGTCAATGTTAAACCTTTTAGGCCTCAAAAGGGTTTTTCGAGCCTTTCTTACTGATGACCTATTGGATTTGTGTATCTAGTTATCATTTCAACCAGGTTCCAACCTATTTGTTCACTATTTTTGTTTTTCAAGTGGAGTTAACATGTACGCCATGCTGACTGGCACGCTGCCATTTACCGTGGAGCCCTTTAGCTTGCGAGCTCTGTATCAGAAGATGGTAGACAAAGCCATGAATCCGTTGCCCTCCCACATCTCTCCTGGTAAGTAGTTCCGCACCTCAGGGGCCATTCATAAGCTAGGGCCGTGGAGTACTCACATGTTGCTCCACACTTTCTGTGACTAAAGGTTTCTTGTTTCTCAGGCCAATTTCAAGAGCACTTTCTATAATGTCTTTATTACTGCAAGAAGGGAAAATTAGCCTGCCTGAAATCTCAGTATTTTGTGTGAAAACACTTGCAGTGCCTGTTTTTAAAGTTGCTAGATTGTGAGCCTAGCCCCTCACAATCTAGCAACTTTAAAAACAGGCACTGCAAGTGTTTTCACACAAAATACTGAGATTTCAGGCAGGCTAATTTTCCCTTCTTGCAGTAATAAAGACATGTCTGATGGCTTTTCTGTTGTTGTAAATTTGGTTTTGTAATTTATGCTGAATGGCCAATGGCAGCATAAATGAATATAAATCAAATGTGAAAATAACTATTTTGGGATAAGCTTTTGTAGAACTATTAGATCATAAGTACAGGGTGGGCTATTTATGTGGATACACCTTAATAAAATGGGAATGGTTGGTGATATTAACTTCCTATTTGTGGCACATTAGTATATGTGAGGGGGGAAACTTTTCAAGATGGGTGGTGACCATGGCGGCCATTTTGAAGTCAGCCATTTTGAATCCAACTTTTGTTTTTTCAATAGTAGGAGGGTCATGTGACACATCAAACTTATTGGGAATTTCACAAGAAAAACAATGGTGTGCTTGGTTTTAACGTAACTTTATTCTTTCATGAGTTATTTACAAGTTTCTGACCACTTATAAAATGTGTTCAATGTGCTGCCCATTGTGTTGGATTGTCAATGCAACCCTCTTCTCACACTCTTCACACACTGATAGCAACACCGTAGGAGAAATGCCAGCACAGGCTTCCAGTATCCGTAGTTTCAGGTGCTGCACATCTCGTATCTTCACAGCATAGACGATTGCCTTCAGATGATACGAGATGTTCAGCACCTGAAACTACGGATACTGGAAGCCTGTGCTAGCATTTCTCCTGCGGTGTTGCTATCAGTGTGTGAAGAGTGGGAGAAGAGGGTTGCATTGACAATCCAACACAATGGGCAGCACATTGAACACATTTTATAAGTGGTCAGAAACTTGTAAATAACTCATGAAAGAATAAAGTTACGTTAAAACCAAGCACACCATTGTTTTTCTTGTGAAATTCCCAATAAGTTTGATGTGTCACATGACCCTCTTCCTATTGAAAAAACAAAAGTTGGATTTAAAATGGCCGACTTCAAAATGGCCGCCATGGTCACCACTCATCTTGAAAAGTTTCCCCCCTCACATATACTAATGTGCCACAAACAGGAAGTTAATATCACCAACCATTCCCATTTTATTAAGGTGTATCCATATAAATGGCCCACCCTGTAGTATTACATGTAGCCATTCAATTGTATGGTTGTCCAATTAATACATCAGTAGATCAAGTGGACTAGAGTGAGAGCATCTGCTGTTCTGAGTGAGGGATCCCGACCTGGCATACATATACCCTAATATGGATTATTGATATGAGACAACGGCTTTGATTACAGTCTCTCTTTAACTAATTGAACTACTCTAGTCATTTTAAAGGGACTAAACCTTGTATAAAGCCTATGAAAGTGCAGACAGTACCATTCACACATACATTTGTCAATGATCCATGTAAAAATGTTAGAGATAGAAGATGGGATTCTTCTGGTTGTCTTGAAAAACACTACAGACAGCCATCACTTTTTTGATAGTTAGGGTTCTGACCTCTGGGACCCCCACTGATCCTGAGAATAATAGTGCATGAGCACCCATTGAGCAAGGTGTCCTCTTCTACACTAAACAAAAATATAAATGCAACACTTTCGGTTTTGCTCCCATTTTGCATGAGCTGAACTGACTGGTTTTCTGCCCCCCCCCCCCCCCTTCTCCCCCAATAAGGCAATACTGCGCACATTATAGAGTGGCCTTTTATTGTGGGCCGTCTAAGGCACACCTGTGCAATATTCATGCTGTCTAATCAGCACCTTGATATGCCACACCTGTGAGGTGGGATGGATTATCTGGGCATAGGAGAAGTGCTCACTAACACAGATTTAGACAGATTTGTGAACAATATTTGAGAGTAATGGGTCTTTTGTGTATGTAGAAAATGTATCAGATCTTTGAGTTCAGCTCATGCAAAATGGGAGCAAAACCGAAAGTGTTGCGTTTATATTTTTGTTCAGTGTAATTGAAGAGAACACAGAACTGAATTAGCACTGAAAGAGGATGGACCTCCTCTGATCATAAAGTGTTGGCATAGCCATATACCATCATTAAAGTAATGTGAGAAGTCATTATACTATGGGTAGTAGGATTCCACAAGTAGTTTTTATCAAATTTATTTTTTCAGCTGCTATTAATTTCCTCCGGTCTCTACTGGAACCAGATCCATTGAAAAGACCGAACATCCAGCAAGCATTGGCAAATCGATGGCTAAATGACAGCTACCATGGAAAAGGAGCTCACACATATCCAAACAGGTAGACCCAACAAACCAGTCGTTTGATTTAATATAACTCTATTCATCCCTATGGCAATGCAGAAGAAACAAAGAGTACAGCACTATGCTATCTCAGGCTTTCCTGTAGTTTTTAATGGAGCGGCAATGCATAGGCTTGACCACCACACCATTCGTATGAAGGGGCATTCACATTGGTGTCTAATATTTAGCATGGCGTTCATACAGAATTGTGTAACCTGGAACTCTTTGAGCAGTAAAATTCACAGGGCTCTTGAAGCTGAATTTCATTGGCCAACAAAGATACCTGTGATCTTTGACATCTCTTCATATTTGTATGGACTTTAAACTCTTTGTATGTCTGGCTTACAATAAAACTCTGGATTTTAGAGCCTAACCTTGGAGTATAAACATCAACATGGTGGTGGACTGGGTGTGGAGGGAATTAAAAAAAAAATCCTGTAAAACCCCTTTAAGCCGTCAGGGTTCCTTATGAGACTGCTACTTCGGCAGCCCCTATAGCAACACAAATGTCTTGCACTATCTTTAAAGATATGACCTCTCCAAATGTAAGCGCACCCTTCCCTACTGTGAAATCTAACAGCTCCTGTGTCTTGTGACAATAGATAAAATCTCCACCATTGAAGCGCACCTGTTATCAGTAGGTCGGGTAAATTCATTTACATACAAACAAAGCTGGGACAATTAGCAGTTGCTAATGCTCATCACCTACAGAGGTTGCATCAAGCACAGCATGGTAACCCTATGTGTAATAGAAGCTCTTGATGGTGATAGGGGCAAGTCTGCTACTCCTTTAATTGCTGCATAAACGGGATTAGCATGGGTCCTTATTGCCTCATAGACTTTTTCTAGAGCAAGCAATGTTTTATGATGCTGAGGTTTATTGAACACTCAAGATCCTTCCATTGCCATTTGTATGTCAATTAAAGCCACTCTCTGGTTCAAGAAAAAAAAAAAAATGGCGAAGGAACAGAACACTTCCATGGTGTTCTCCTTCTTATCTTTTCTGTTATAGATCAGCCGTTTCCCAGGCTCTTCTTCTGCCGTCCAAGATGGTTGCACTGCTTCTCAGACTTCCTTATGCATACTTCACATTTGGTAGACCAGGCCACTTCTTGCTGCCTCTCCGATTGGCCAGCACTGTTCACACGAGTCGTGCTGGCCAATCCAAAAGCAAGGCTAGCCTAGCAGGATGTGTTTTGGACAGTGTAAATTAGGTAGTCTGAGAAGCGGTGTGGCCATCTTGGATGGCAGAGGAGGAGCCTGGGAATCGGAGGATCTGCACCTAAAAAGCTAAAAAGGAGGCCACCGTGTAAGTGTTCTGTTCCTTCCCCAGTTGATGTCAATTTGTTTTTTTGAAATGGAGCAACATCAACATAATTTTATTTTTATAAGGAGCATGCTCCTCTGTAGGATGTAAAGAGCATTTCCAGCAAGACAGCACCAGTAAACATCGACCTCATTTTCCATCGCCCTCATTGGTGAAGTGGTTAAAGGGAATCTGTCTCTAGATTTGGTGCCGAAACAGTCAGTTGTGACAGGGGCATCTTTAGAAAGCTAAACACCAGGCCAGGACATTTAGCTGATTTAGTGCCTCTTGTAAGGTGTATAGACATTGTAAGAAAACCCATTTATGAGAAGAGGATTGCATTAACAAGGATTTTATGAACTTAGATGGATATGTTCTTTAGGCCTGTATTAGACCTTGCTATAGTCGAGCAGGTCATTGCTAACAAGCGACTCCAGCATGGAGAAGTGTTGCATATCACACCGTTTGTATTGGTCAGGAAAACATCTGCTTTTTAAGGAGATTATTAGTTTAGACTATGTTCACATCTGCGGTTTTGTCTCCGGCAGTCTGTTCCGGTGAAGGAACAGAATGCTGGATTTTACCATATCCAGTACAGCCGAATACCACCGCACTTCCAGATCCCCATTCACCGGAGGTGATCGGTCGCTTACCGGCATATGTGCCAGCTTTCGGCCGGACAAAAAAATACTGCATATAGCATTTTTTGTCCGGCCAAAGGCCGGCATGTGCACGGGTTACAGTGGATTCTGGCAGTCTGTTCCCTGTTGGACTTCTGGAATTAAGGACACAGATGTGAACCCAGCCATAATGAGGGAGCAATAGATCACGAGAAGCTGTCTGAAGGCCTTGAGACAGTAAACAAGAATACATCATCATTACCCCTCCAGTCTGCGGTTGAAAACAAGTTTACTTTAGACAATTATCACATAAAAGTCCCTTTAATTATTTAATGGTCACGTGACTACCAGGTTCACAAGGATCACATCTTATCTGTCCTTACATATGTGACCTCTGGAAGGAACCACTGCCTGAATGCACTGGGGCCTTGAGTTAAAAATCTCCTAGGGCATCATCTAGATGGGTGATCTCTCTTGGTAATTGATTACATTGCACAATTAAATCTGTCACCTCCAAAATCAGTTCCAAACGAAGCATATCGCCATGTAGGGTAGGGGCCCCAAAACATAACCATACTTTCTTGTGAAAATCCTGTCCTCCCATTGCGAGAAATGTTTCTTTTTATCTTCATGCAAATAAGGTTTTCGGTGCACCATGGACAGGGGTGCCCTGTTCGGTGCGCCTGGTCTCCCCTGCATCATACCTACCAGCTCTGAATTCTCAGGCACGGTCAATTAATCAAGAGTAGAAGGTGCTGGGCGGAATTAAGGCAGAGCGGTGGTGCGCCAAACAACGTGGCCATTCCCGCGGTGCATTGAAGACCTTATTTGCACCATCACTATGTCTGTATTCTAGGTGTCAGCTACAAGTGTAATGACTCAGAAGGTAAAGAAGCAGATTGGCTTATTTTAAGGATATATTTACATGTGCTGGTTTTGAGATTTTGATGTGATATTGACAGAGTTTTGGTGTCAGTAAGCCAGACTTCCGACTCCATTTTTCCACACTTTGACCCCAGCTCCGACTCCTTTGCTCTTGTATAAGAATTAGTAATAAACCTACTGTAGTAAAAATCATGGTAACATCAGGATTTTCAGTGTTTTCATGACCACCATGTAATATTCTTATTTTAAAGCTATGATTGGTACATTTCTACCGATTCCACCCAAAACTGACTCTGCAGGTATTCCAGTAAAAACCATAATAAGGACTGCAACATGTGAACCCAGGCTAGCATACAAATCCGAAAACATTCACATTTATCAACAGAAATTGCTTCGCACATTTATTCTTGGGACATCCGCTAATGTCCAATGTCTCTCTGACCTCCAGGATCCATCTTGAAGACTTGAGTCAGAGCGTGATCCGTCACATGTCGGAGAAACTTGGTTATAAGCACAGTGATGTCATCAACGTCATCCTCTCCAACCGCGCATGTCATACCCTTGCTGTTTACTTCCTGCTCAACCGGAAGCTGGAACACTACCTAATCACTATGAGGGTATGCTTAACTTGCCTTCTGGCTAGGGTGGGCATGGGATTTCATGGCGGCTGATGTAAAAGCCATGATTATCAGGATGGCGCGGCTCTGTTATCTGCTTCAGAATGTGCAGCGCTCTGTAATTAATATCTGTTCTTTCTCATGCTAGAAACCTGACATTAATGACAACATTTGCCACAAGAACCAGATGCATCCATTAGAAAAATACAAGTCGAATAAGAACTCCTACGAGGTGAGCTCCAGAATCAACTTCTCATCCATAGCATGCAAAGCAAATCACAGTAAAGTATTTAAAGGTGCAGAATTTATCATATATCCGCCATTCGCACTCATATTGGCACTGCCTCAAGGGAATAAAAGGACCTTATTGCCTAGAGCAACCAATCAGCATTCTGCTTCCATTGTAGAAACTACATTGAAAAAATTAAACAAGATTTCTGATTGGTTGATCTGCAGCTCCCAGTTCCTTGTTTTAGAAATTGCTTTGTTTTAAAGGGGTGGTCATACCCTAGACAAGTCCCTTTTAGAAAGCAGCCAATCTGCTGATCAGCTGGGTCTGGTGAGACCCCGTGACTGGAAAAAATGGGAATAAATAGCCAAGTAGTATTGCATAGAGTCATATAATACATAGCCACATGGAATCTTGCTCTATATTAAATGGATTTTTCAGGGTCCTGATATGGATGAGCTATCCTCACGATAGGTCATCAATATCTGATCGATGGGGGTCAGACACCCGTATCCCCGCTGATCCGCTGTTCCCCGCAGCCTCCAGGGCTGTAACTAGTACTTGGAATGGAACAGGAAGGACAGCTTGCCATGGCCGTGCTGGAGTTCCCATTCACATTAGTGGGAGCTGCACTGCAGTACCCAGCATGGCCACTACATTTTGAACGGAGCTGTGCTTCCTGTTCCATTCAAGAGCTAGTTGATCGGCGAGGGGGCGGGTTGACGAACCCCCACCGATCAGATATTAATGACCTATTTCTGAGCATAGGTCATCAATATAAGGAGCCTATTTCTTTAAACTCCCTTTACTCTAGTTAATAAAATGGGGTCCAAAGTGGGGGTAATGCATTTAACCCTGTCAGTTAGATTCTAATAATAGTTGATTGCCGATGACAATGTATTAGATGTTTATGGCTCAGCCAAATGCACATGTTATTTCAGTAGTGGGAAGGGTAGATCAGTGTATACAAGACACCCCGGGGCGCCGCTCGTTTCCAAGGGTAACGAATATCAAGATGACTGTATTTCCAGCTATATTGGACTATGGTCTGCCAGGACTCATAGATGAGATTATTGGTGGAAACTAAAGTGTTTTTGGCCGAAATCTTCTAAGATGAGGATAAATACTCCCACTTTGTAGAAAATATGAAATGCAATTTTTACAATGATTGATTATGCAGCCAACATAAAAATTACCGCCAGAAGGGTATGAGGCATGTCTCGGTTCATGCCTCACATTCGAGGACAATAAAGTAGAATATTTTTGTAGTATGGTATATACAACACCAAGGTAAAAGGAGAATGAAAGGTTTAATGCACAAGGGTTTTGATATATTTGCTACTTCCCGTGATTGTGCAGCGCTGCAGAATATGCAGGCGCTTTATGTAAATATAGGATATTATCATTAGAAGAAAGCAATGCACTTAGACAAACAAAATGACAGGCCGCTATTGTAGAAAGTAAGATGTCAGGATGTACCAGCCCCATGGATTGTGTTGTTCTTCGGGAACAGATAAGGAAACGCCTTTTGTAAAAGTCTAGTATTACAACCACAATTATTTAGAAAGAGTAGAACCCCCAACTAGACGCGGTTCAGTGGTTTCCATGCCGGCTCAGGATGTAATACAATAGTGAAGTGATGACATGTGTCCAGGGGGCTTGCCAGATGGAGCGTGTCTCAGCGATGGTCAGGAGGAGTCACTTCCTGCTCAGTGAGAAAAGGGAGATCGGAAACTCCTCATGCTTTCTACAGGAATGAAAGTGGAGGATGTGCCTGCTTCATGAGATACAAGGAAACTGTACATGTGCTCATGGGGAGGATTAACCCATTGCGGCATGATCATCAACAGAAACACATAGGAAAAGATTGTCATGCAGTTTGATGGAAAATAAAGTTTATATATCATATCATGAAAAGTTCTGCAACTTTCTAATGCAAGAGGTATGAAAAACTAAATCTGGGTTGCTATGGGCAATAAAACCAGTTTTACTTTCATCTTTATAAATTTACCCCAAATTAAATTTGAAGAGGATGTCCGGCTTTGGATAAGCCATAAATATTAGATCGGTGGAGAGGTCTGACTTTCTGCACCCCAGGCAATCAGCTGTTCGAAGGGGCCATGGCATTTGCAAGTGCTGCAGCCTTTTCGATGGCCCTTTTAACCTCTATGCTGTATTATGGTACTGTGTATGTAAAGGCGTAAAAAAATCTGCAATAAGACCCGCACCAACCATGTGCCATCTATAGTACTGGGGTCTTTATATGTGATAGAGGAGCCCTATGGCACCAGGGCCCAGGTGTGACTGCTACCTCTGCCCCCCTTACTGTATGAGGTCTCAAAAAAGCTTGAGTTCTATGGGCTGCTGCCGTTCTAAATTCTACTGTTGTAGACAGTATAGACATTGTCTATTAGGTTTCCTGTGTCATTTGTAAGTAAAGAAATGTCATTTATTGTTTTATGTAAAGTCCCTTTCAACTTCAGATTCAGTGGAATACACAACTAATAGATGAAAAGGCAGGTTTCTAAGAAAGAGACGCAAACATAAAGATTCTTGACATTTCAACACATCATTAGAAGCTGACAGCTGAGTGCAGCAGGACAATGTCAGGTCTCAGTAAAGGAGGAATGGCAGGCAGCTGTCAATCTGAGCAGTGTTACAAGCTTAGTTATGTTAGCACGTACATTAAGACTGCTCCTAAAGAATGCGCCCGTTCAAAAAAAGATCAAATCCTGTTTACAAACTTGTCGTCGATGTAAAATAAAAAGCTATATAAACAATATAAAATAACATAAAACACAGTAAAATATAGATGCCATAGATGTATAATTCTACATACTTACTTTTGTAGTGTTGCATAACTAGGTAGAGTTGTCTTTTGGATCTTTAGGAAAGCTGGGTGACAACTGAAGGACTTTGAAATATTGAAATAATTCCCCACTCCCCCCAAAAAAGGGCTAATAAATATAAAGCATGTTTAATTTTCTAGTCTGTGATGTACAACTATCTGATATTTGCTGTTCTCGCTTATTTTGACGATGGAACATTCTTGCCCCAATTTGCAGGAAAGAAAACCTAAAGATGCAGAAAAGCGAGGAGAACAGCGTTGCAGCCAGAAAAAGATGGAAAAATGTTCTCCATCCCACAGGCAGCCACCATGTGTCATGACACAAGGCCATAACTCCAAGCCTCCCATTAAGGAGAGAAGGTCTTCAAAGTCTGAAAGGGGTAAGGTTTAAAGCCTGCAGCATTTTATCTTTAAAGTGCTAGATTATGGGTTTTCTCCATCTGGAGGACCCAGTACATCAGTGCATTACATGGACAGTCCATTCATTTGAATGGAAATTGCGTAATGCTTCATTTTACCTGTAGGGGTGCTGTAGGAGAATGAAACACAGCTGATCAGTGGGGTCCCATGTTCAAAAGACCCTGTGATCAGTTTATCAGGGACTCTTGTAACAAAAAGACATTTTCCAAAGTGGAAAAATTCTTAAAGGTTTTTTTCTCCAAGCGCTTGAGTCATACTCCCATAGTAGATGTTTGCCTTATTAACTGGATATGCTCAGAACTGTATAGTGCAGTGATGTAGAATTTTCCCCTTATCTCCTATGCAGGTATGGATGTAGCTGCATAATATGTATTCAATGTAAGGTGATCACTTTTGACTGTGACTGGAAGCACCAATAATAAAGATCCCTCTACGTTGTGTTAAATACATTTAGGGATTTGATTTGCTTTTTGACCACCCATTCAATTCCTTGGATACTGTGTGACCTCTTTCCACTGTGTCGTAAATTATATATTGAAGTCAATTCCTATGGGCACTATTGTGCGCCTATTTACAGAAGAGCAAGCCTTAGCAGGAATATTCACCATATGAACGTTAGGTCCAGAGTCAGAGCTCTGTTTTTCAGTTAGAGAGCTCCAAGTTCCTTGCGAACAGCCATTTACAGTATGTACATGCTAAAGGTCTGGCATATCTGTAAAGAATAAATCAAGGCAACTGGACTTACTGTAGATTTCTTGAAAACGTTTCACTCGTTCTTCCAACGAGCTTTCTCAATTCTGAGTTGGAAGAACAAGTGAAACGTTTTCAAGAAATCTACAGTAAGTCCAGTTGTCTTGATTTATTCTTTACAGATATACCATGACCTGGATAAATGAGAACCTTCACAGACATAAAGCTCTGGCAGCCTGTAGCCACCACTAGAGGGAGATTAGGATCTTACAGCATTTATTACTGACTATGGATAATTAGTCTGCAGTAAACTACTGAGCTCCCTCTAGTGGGGATTACGGACACACAGACTATGATAATTTGACTTAATCTCTGTGTATTTGCTTTGGAGCTCTGTATCATAAAAACAGATTGCTATAAAGATATATTATAAAAATAATCAACAGAGAATGCTGGCCCAAATTGGTGGACATTCATTTTAAACATAAATCTCTGTCATTATAATCCACTTATTTTGCTTTTAATTAGCTCTGATACCAAAACACATTTTCTATTGAAAAAAAAATGGAATGAATTTAATTCCAAAATTTTATATTGCACAATAAAGTTAATTTACTGTATAAAACGTATAATTATAGAATTGGAGATATGAATATGAAACTGATACGTGGGCGAGTTTCTATAAACAGTTTCATGTAATTAAGCAATTATACATTGGTTGGACATAATTTTCATAGACTAATGGCTCAGTGGCCCTTTAAAAACTCTGTTTCCTAAGCAACACCCACACTAATTCTAAGCTGAGGGCCTTTTTGCATTGCATGTTATTTCTATTGGTATGAAGGATTTAGTTATGGAGGATATAGATGGAAGGAATGGCATTAGTGATCAGGCCTCCAACACTTAGGAGAGACACTGAAGAGAAGCTGAAGGGTTAAAAAGTGGCCACCACTCTACAGTATTCACAATGTGGTTGATTCTTCCAAACAATTTATATTTTTACAATTATACCTATTACACTTTCCTCATTACTCATCTTGGAGGAAACGCTTGTTTGAGAACATCTACATCTTGAACTTACGTCTAGCTATTAGTCATGTAAGAACATTGCAGAGTGAAACAATTGACATTCTCTTCCTTTTTGCAGAATCCATCACCAGGTTAAGCCCCTTCCATGAAGTTCGATTTAACAAGACGGCCTGCGTCACCTCCTGTTCTTTAGAATATTTGGAATTACAGAGTCCAGATCCAAGAACGCCTAAGATCATGAGACGTCAAGACTCCCACTCACAAGAAACTGTGAACATGAACATGGGCGTTCGCATGAGGGAACCCCACCTGAACGTTGTACGTTCCTTTGAGTCTGTGAACAGAGAAGACCAAATAGAATTGTCTCCATCACACCAGTATCGAGTCATAGATTCCCCGATTTCCTTCTCCCCCCGTCATTCCAGTGAAAGAACTCTCTCCCCAATCTTTCAGTTTGACAACACAACACCTGTGAAGGCTCATTCCACCCTTTCATCTTTCACATATGAGGACAAAAGTAGCCCATCTAGCTCTGAATCCATGTCTCCAACTTCTCCCCATTCCCCATCATGTAACAATAACATTTCTGGCAACTTGGGAAGTCCAAACTGTGTTAGGAGCCGAGGTCGATTTCCTATGATGGGCATTGGACAGATGTTGAGAAAGAGGAGTCAGGTTACCTCACCTAAACCTGAAAACTCTTTGGAATCCCGAATGCCAGCCTTGCAACAGATGAGCCCAGGTTATTCCAATTTCAACTCCTCCGATATGAATGGTTTTTGCTGATTGGCCATGTTTTCCAGAACTGTGGTTTATTTCAGGGCTCAAACCCCTATTGTAGAAAGAGGAGGAGAACTTGATTATATTTGTAAATGTGAATTTTGTAATATTCCTCACTGTATCAAGAGCTTTTGTATGTGTTTTATTTTATGCATTGCTAAATTCATCACTTCTGTGAATTGCACCTCTGCATTAGTGATGCCAGTGAAATTCCAAGAGCTCTGTCTGGTACAGTACAAAATAGTCAATTTTTATGGGAAAAAATTCCAGAAACATTACTAAAGGACGTTTCTTTGGACATACAGAGGTGCTGAGTTCTGCTGTAACTAATCTTTTTGAAATAAACAATACTGGGGTCTATTGACGTTACCTACTACGGACAAAACCTGATTTCTAAGCTGTTAATTTACTGCACTGACCTTGATGCACTTGGGAACGCTAAGGAACTGGAACTACTTACATTGCAAATGGCTTTTGTGAACATTAAGGATTTTTCTCATTGCACATCAAAGTGTTATGATGTTAATATTTGACACTGTGCCACCGTTTTCCTCAAGGTCATTGTATTAGGTCATTTTGTCTTGACTTTTTTCCTCATTAAATTTTTTTTTTACAAAACTTTAAGCTGTTCTGTAAAGACTGATGAAAGCAAAGTTTGATATTGTTTTTGGTACGATGGTTGATTCAGAACTCATTTAGACTTTTTAGGCTTAGGATTGTGTCATGTGGGCATCAGGAAACTATGTAACAACTTGATTTCAGACAATTTTATTATATTATTTTTGCCTTGGTGCAGTTTAAGTGGTTACTGCACTCAAAACAAAGTCGCATGAGTTAAGAGTGTTACTTATGTTATATGTCTGGCAATCACCATACAGTTTGGGTCACCAAGAAGTCTCCAAAGTAGGTCCTTTCCTAATTATAATGTGACTGTTTGATTCAGATAGTAATATAAAAAAAAATAATCAAATTTATTGTGCTGTGGCAAATCAGGAGTAAAAATTCTGTATTTGTACTTGAATTATTTTTGTCATAGATTGACAAGACTTGCCAACATCTGGTCTGTTAAAGGGATTGTTCACCCTTAGGGACCTTTTCTGCAGGACCCCCAGCACGGCCATACGCACAGTAGAAATCATACTTACCTGATCCCTACCGCTGTGTTCCAGCTTCCCTGGGTTCTGAAGGTCTCTGTCTCCTCACGTCAGCCTCCAGTTTGACATAGATCACAACGCTGTTGCAGCCAATGACTGACCTCAGTAGTGATGTGTCACCCATGTGTTATGTTACTGGGTCACATGATGCATGGATGACACGTCACTGCTGGGTCAGTCATTGGCTGCAGCGGCCAAGTAACCCTTTTCAAACCGGTGTGGAGACCCGAGACCTGCAACACCTGAGGGGGAGCGATGGAGCTAGAACCCAGTGGCAAGGATCATGTAAGTATGGTTCCCACCGACCAAACTGGGTGGTCTGCAGAAAAGGTCCCCAGGGTTGAACAACCCCTTTAAGGCCACCATACACATTATTATTACCATACACATTAATTTATCGTTGTTCAAAACTTGCCAATTTTGAAGGGGGTATTCCCCGTTCAGCACTTGATCCATTTGATGATAAGCGGATCAGAAAGTATCCCCGTGCTGGAACCCTCCAGCAATAAGCTGTAATCTGTGGGGAACCTGGCAGTAAGAGCTGTGTTACACCAACAGATTATCTAACCAATTTCTGTCCAATCAAACCAATAGTTGGTGTGTATTACAAAAGATCTGATTGTGTAAACGGCCATCTGACCAATGATTGGTGAGAAAATCTGCTAGATAATCTGTTAGTGTAATATAGCCCTAAGTGTTAAATTTCCCTGCAGCGCCACCACCAGGATATGTGAGCATTACATAATGCCTATTCAAATCAATGAGTAGTCTGTGTTAATGCAGGACAGGACAGGTCATCCAGAGCAAGAGATACTGTATGTAGCCACTGTTGCCATGGTCTGTGGATCCTGGACAGAGGACCCCCCTACATTAACTCAGAATTCCTCAATATGGGGTATGACAGTGAGTGATTTTTCCAAATTAGACAACCCTATAGAGAACTGACTGCCTTGCTTTGAACATATCAGTGACCGAGAGTGGAGGTAGCCATTAAAGTGCTGAAAAATATCTACTGTATCTTCACTCTCTCCTTGAAGTGAAGCAACTATCCACAGGTTCAGTCCATTAAACTCATGTTACTTGTGATTGTGAAGAAGGCCCGGTACTGAGAAGTTTTGTAGGATCTTTTTAAAAAAAAAATTCATTTGGATCCTTTAAAGATAAACAAAATATATCCCTATGGAATTTTTGTTTTACAAAAAATACCACCTACTCAACATTTTTGGAATGAGTTTACTTATAGTGAAGGAACAAAGAACTTAAAAAGCCCTTTATGTGTCCGCTTACATTGCCACAGCCCAGTGAGAATGAATACTAAGGCATGCCTTTGTATATCTGTCTTTCAGACAACTGTATTGATCTGGCAATTTAGCCAGATCAAAGGGCTTCTTTCTCATTCTGTTTGTTAACCATTGGGAGATGGTAATTTTATGTTCTCATTTTTCCAAGACCTTAAGCATAGTAAATAATGTTTAGGCCAAACTTCGGCAAGTCTGTTTTAATTGTTCCCAAATTTTAATTTTATACCCATTAAATGATTAGAAGTTAACTATGGGGGTCAAAGAAGACTGCATGCCATATACTACTGTTACTACCACCTCTACTACTACTACTGCTTCATCAGCTGCATTGTTATTGCTCTGTGGAATTGCTGTTGCATGTCTCACGTTATCAGTTTGTGTATAAGGGACCATACACATTACTTTCAAATTGGCCGAACCTGATGGTTTTGGCCAGACTGACTAACCCTCTAATCTGTATGGGTTGGCAGGTGTCTTGGAAAAGAAGGATCACCATGTTGTATTTCAGCATGCCCAGTTCATTGTTCTCACAGGAGAAATCCCACCACAGCAGGTTATTCCCTCTTCCAATGGAGAATACGTGCACCCTTAGCACATGATGAGATGAGATCTCCAAAAGTATATTTAAAGGAATTTTTGATTCCCCCCCATTTGATGAGCCATAGTTTACATTTGGCTTAAGATTTAAGGGTATTTTTTTTTTCTTGA